>NC_091129.1:27998217-28200717 GCF_040183065.1 Periplaneta americana | reverse complement strand
GCGATTTGCTTCACAACACAGGCCGTGTTGTACAGTCCGCATCAGATGCAAAATGAAGCACTTGCTGAACTGCGCTCTTGTTGCATTATTATTAACACGCTTTATCTGTTTTATGTATGTATATATATATATATCATCATCATCATCATCTGTGGTCATACAGCCCTTTTAGTTTAGCCTTGACCTCCTTAAGAATTGCCGCCCAATCTTCCCTCTCTAGGGCTCTCCGTCTCCATCTCTTAATTCCTGCTTTAACTAGATCATCCTGAACATCATCCAACCATCGTAGTTTTGGTCTTCCTGCTCTTCTTTTACCACTTAGCGTGGCATCTAGTAATCTTTTAGGAATATTATTATTGTCCATTCTGATAATGTGGCCCAGCCACTCCAGCCGTCTAATTTTTATATCAGTGACAATACTTGAATCTTTATATAGTTTTTGTAGTTCAGAATTGGTCCTAATTCTCCACTCTCCCTTATCATAAATAGGGCCATAAATTTTTCTTAAAATTTTCCTTTCCCACGTATTTAAGATGGTTATTGCTCGTTCAGGTAGAGTCCAGGTTTCGCTTCCAAAAGTCACTGTAGGTTTAATAATTGTTTTATAATCCTCACCTTCATTTTTTTGGAGATATATCTGGTTCTTATAATTTTATCTAATGCTCTGAGGCTTCGATTTCCAATGGCTATTTTACCCTTGATCTCAGTTAATATGTTGTTATCCTCGGTGACTATCGAGCCGAGATATCGGAACCTTGACACTTTCTCAAAAGTAACCTCATCTAATACAACAGTTTTTACAGTATTGTCTCTCGTGGTTATGTTATTCATATACTTTGTCTTTGTTCTGTTAATATTTAAATTTGAAGCATTTGTCTCATTATGTATCTGTTTGAGGACATCATCTAAGGATGACACATTCCGTGCAAATACAGCTACATCATCAGCAAAAGCGAAGTATTGAAACATTCTATTAAATGTGGTTCCCCCTGGATTAATGGCAATCTTTCTAATAACTCGCTCTAGACCAATATTAAATAAGAGTGTTGATAAGGAGTCACCCTGTCTAATTCCATTATGAGTTATGAACTTTTCTGATAATTTATTCTGTATTTTAACTTTATTTTGTGTATTCATTAAGGTCATCTTGGTTAAGGCAATTAACTTTCTAGGGATTCCAAATTCTGCCATTGCATCAAATATATAATTCCTATTTATTGTATCAAATGCTTGTTTAAAATCAATATACAACTGGTGTAACGGTAAGTTAAATTCATAAAATTTCTCTAAAATCATACGTAAGGAAAAAACATGATCAGTCGTGGATCTTCCTTTACGAAAGCCACATTGGTAATCGCCAAGAGCTGATTCAGCGTATGGTTCAATATATTTAGATAAAATATTGGTAAAAATTTTATAGGTGACATTTAAAAGTGAGATTCCTCTATAGTTATTACATTCCAATTTACTGCCTTTTTTGTGTATAGGACATATAATGGCTACATTCCAATCATTAGGCATTTGTTCAAGCTGCCAAATATCAAGAATCAAATTATAGATATGTTTCCATAAAGCTCTGCCACCATGTTTTATTAATTCCATGTTAATAGAATCTTCTCCTGGGGCTCGGTTATTCTTCATCCTTCTAATTACATCATTTACCATGAAGATAGTTGGAGGGGGAACAAGAGGATCAGGTCCAAATATATATATATATATATATATATATATATATATATATATATAGAGAGAGAGAGAGAGAGAGAGAGAGAGAGAGTTAACTTTATTGTTTAGTTTTATTTTATCATATGCTTACACACATAGGACTCTATTTAGAAAACACACGACAACATCGGTGTTAGTAAAGGAGGAAGTAAAGTAAAGTAGGTACTGTATTTTATACAATATTGCATTTGGTATACATTTCTTACCGTAGCGTTTTAAAGTGGTCGGACTCCGAACATCATATATGAGGAAAGCACCCGGTATAAAACCATCAATGGGGTACTATAAGTTGTTGACCTGCACTGCTATTTGTATAAACTCCTGACACGTTTACGTCTTGCAAACATTTGTGGACAGTGTAATGGGTATGGAACCATATTTCGTCCAGGTAAATAACGGGCTACTATATCAGAGCGTTCTATTAGATATTTCCTTTTATCTTTACATTTTTTGAATGCAAACCCCATGGATATTATGAGTTTTAGTAAAGTTTCCTTGCACCCTTTAAAACCTATCTGTCTCTTACAAAATTAATGCGACTTTCCTAATGTTGGAAGATCTTTGTAGAGACTATAATATTTTTGAACTTCTCTTCTTACGATACATTTGTCCATGTCGTTTAATTCAACCTAATTTGCAGGAGGTCGTCTAACTTTGTTTCCTGTCGATATTTCTACACTCTTGTCATCACATTCTTTACCTTTCTTTCTAATTCTACTAATTGTTTCCTTATTTAACTTCACAATAGCTGCAGCACGCTCTATTGTCTTGAATAGAGGTAGGAATAAACCCGTTGTCTTTTCTTGATCACAAATCATTATAGCATTATAAATAATGCTCCACGCTTGGCTACGAAACACACGTCTTCCTACATGCGGCATTGCGACCAGATTGAAACTCTAGGCATTGGATGTGACGACACTCCAGCAGTAAACATACGCAGCGAGCACGGAGTTCCTCATTCTGCCACGACGGGTCCCGCCTTGGTCGAGTAGTATTTTCAAAATATACAGAAAACACACTACTACTATAACAGACGTACACAACACCTCCAGTCATCCAACACAAAACAAACACACAGCATTTCGTTCCGCGATACACATATTGATCAATATTCCTATGAGCCAAAAAAATAAGGAAGAAATACATAGCACAGGGAAATGGCTACAACTCCAACATAATTGAGTACATCATAAGAAAGACTAAACGCAAACAAGAAAACGCAACACAAAAATAAGAACAAAGCATATACGTCATATTAATATACGAAAACAAGAACACGTACAAGATTACATTATCCTTGAAGAAACTAAAATACAACATTGCATACAGAACACATTACGAAAACATATTATAGGTCAGCCAAGTTTCGATTACCGACGGTAGGAGTCCGAACTACTGAGCACGTAGATGTCAATACAATTGTAGCGATAGCAGCGACCTCATCTCCAATTGATAAGAAGAAGTTGATGGACCTATAACGCACATAAATACATCTTAACAAGTGTATACAAACAGCCATGCAATATTTGCAATGATTCTACATTAGACAGACTGAAAGATCATTTCAATTGTAAGAAACAAACTGTCTTCACACTGGTTAATGTCGATTTGATTTTCTTCTGTATGAATTATTCTAATGGGAGAAATAATTATGTCTCTTTTCCCAAGCGAGCAGATGTTCCGTAAGTTGACAATAAACTTAAAAAAAATAAATAAAAATTGTGGAAATTGACTTATGCCACTTTTCCCAAGCAATGCAGATATATTATATTATATTACATTATGTTATATTATATTATATTATATTATGTCCCGCGCCGTGGCGTCGCGGTCTATGGCATCCCGCCTGGGACTCGCGTTACGGAATGCGCGCTGGTTCGAGTCCTCATGGGGAAAGAAATTTCCTCATGAAATTTGAGCCAGTGTATGGGACCGGCGCCCACTGAGCATCGTGATGCACTTGGGAAGCTACGATAGGTAGCGAAAATCCTGTCTCTTAAATCAGCTATAACGGTTGGGGGATCATCATGCTAACCACACGACACCTCCATTCTGATTGGATGATCGTCCACCTCTGCTTCGGCATGTGGACGTGAGGCCAGCAGCCGGCTGGTCGATCTTGGTCCTGCAAAGGACTGTAGCGCCATGGATTTGTATTATATTATAATATATTATATTATATTATATTATATTATATTATATTATATTATATTATATTATATTATATTATATTTTATGCTCGACCATGCCGAAATGTAGTAATTATACACCTGGTAGCAGATCTTTAATGCATGTCATTAAAGTACACCTACTCATTAAAGGTCAGGTCTTTCAGCCAATGACGACTCAGGTTACAACTGTTCAGCCAATGACAGTTCAGCTTTCTACCGTTATAAAACCGGAAGTATCGATTATTCTCGGATATGCAATCGAAAGAGAATTAGCGAAAAGTCACGGAGGCTGGAAATCCAATACTGTCGCAGAAGGTTATATTCTGTTACTATAATAATTAGCGTTAATTGTAAATAATATCCTAATTAATTCAATTTGTCATCTCGTTTTTCAATGTCTAATTTAATTTCAATGTTATCTCTGTAGGTTCTTATGGCCTAGCAAGGTCAATGTGGACATCTGTTCCTCGGAAAAATATCAATACTTTCGCGTCTGCGCACATCTCAGAACATACGGAACATTGCTCAATGTCAAATACAAATAAAATTAATAATATCAAGTTAGAAATATGGTCGAGCATAAAAAGTCGTATGAAACTCGCCTATAATGGTAATTAAGACGCTCGTATGAAAATTATGAAACTCGGTTGCGCTCGTTTCATAAATATCCATACTCACTTCTTAATTACCTTCATTATAGGCTCGTTGCATAATGTACTAATATTATATTATATTATATTATATTATCATCTTCACTTCATGGTATAGGCTTAGTGCCTGTTCACATTTTATTCAGTTCCACCTCTTCCTAGGACGCCCGACATCGCTTTTGCCTTTAGGTTGGTATTGCTGTATCAGTGCTGGAATTCTTTCATTATCCATTCGAGACAGGTGTTCTTTCCACTTTTCTTTATAATCTTCAACTTTTTCGTTTATGTTGTATATATTTAATTCTTTACGGATATCCTCATTTCTTATCAGATCCCTTCTTGTACATCCCTTTACTCTGCGAAGAAATCTCATCTCTGCAGCCTGTAATTTACTTTTATCTCGTTCTTTAATTATCCATGATTCGCTTCCATGTGTCAACACGGGTACTGCCATAGTTTTATAGAACTTTAATTTTGTTTCTTTTCTAGTTTTATTTTTTAGCGTTCTATTTATTGTTCCGCATATCCTCTGGAATTTGCTTATTTTGTTGTCAATATCTCTGTACACGTCATAAGTTATATTACAACCTAAATAATCAAAATGAGATACTTGTTCAATGGGCTTATTATAAACTATTATATTATATATTATATTATATTATATTATATTATATTATATTATATTATATTATATTATATTATATTATATTATATTATATTACATTATATTATATTATATTATATTATATTAAATTATATTATATTATATTATATTATATTATATTATATTATATTATAGCATAGCAAAATATCAGGATATAGCGAGATGCACACAAGCAATAAAAGGAGAGCTGTTTTTTTCTGTATGACGATTCAAGGATTTGTGGATAGTACAAATAATCGGTCTACATTCAGAGAGGAAGATAATTTTTAAGATTACTGTCTATTTGCACTCTAAAGAATAGAGACTATAATGTGTGAGCCAGTTTTACAACAACCTGATGATACCCATGTAGTTTTAGGCGCTCCTCGTTTTTTAATTATCTATTTAATCAAGAAGGTTGGTTTTACAGTCTTAAATGGATTGTAGAGGTTGGAAGGGAGGGGATTCCAAGGTGCGGAGAAGGGTTCAGAAATTTAATCTCGGGCACAGCAGCATCTGGGCATTACACACACAACATCACTCAACTGTTCACATGCTCGCTCTGGAGTGAGATTAACCTTCAAGTCGCTTAAATTTTTCAATCTAACTCCCTGACCCATTGTCTTCATTGTGCAGTCAACTGATAATAGGATATTTCCTTTGCTATGACGGTTATAGCATATATTCTGAACATTTATTCCCTGTTTGTAGCCTATTTGGGAAAGTGGTTTCGGTCGAATTCTTTACATTCTCTTTTAATTATTATCAATCAAATGCCTTCACATTCCTCTCAGTACGCACAAGTTAAGGGGAGATTGTACTCCCATATCTTACAATGTTAAATTCCTCAAATTTTGGTGCACTTTTCTTAGAAGTTATAAAAGTTACAAGTGTAGAAAAAATAGAGAATATGTAACAAACATTTATATACAAAACCGGTTAAATAAATGACAAGCAAACGTTCTGATGAGGGCAGATAAAAAAGTTAATTTTTTTTCTTCACCATGTTAATAATGTCAATAGAAGTGTTAATACAAATTTTGGCCACTCGACAGCAATTACGAGGGCTGTAAAAAATAAGTTATGCCAGGGGTCGTTAACAGAAAAAAACACAATTTCATTGAACAAATTTATTGGAAGAGAGAGAGAGCAATTGTTGGCTATTTTTCAACATAGTTTCTATCGGAATTGAGATATTTCTCATATCATGCGATCGACAGAGAGAGGTGCAGACGCAGTCAAACGCTGGTTCCGATCTGAGATGGCTGTCTTCTACGACACAAAAATTGATCCCATGATATGACAAATGTCTCAATTCCAGTGGGGGATATGTTGACAAATAGTGCAACAATTGCTGTATTTGTTTCAGTAAATATTTCCATGCAATTGTGCCTTTTCTATAAATGGCCCCAGGGAAAATGAGTTTCTGGACGGCCTCGTAATTGCGGTCGAGTGGCCAAAATTTGAATAAGCACATTTTGACGTTATTAACATTGTGAAAGAAAAAAATTAACTTTTTTATCTGCCCCCATCAGAACGTTTGCTTGTGAGCGGTTGGCAAAAAAACCTTCTGGGTACAATACTTTCTGAGAAAAGTGCACCAATGTTACAAAAACAAGAAAGTGCAGAAAATTGGTGTCAAAATTTCCGTATCTTGCAATGTTAAATTCCTCAGTTTTGGGTGCACTTTTCTCATAAGTCATAAAAGATACAAATGTAGAAAAAATAGGACATCTCTAACATACATTTATGTATACAACCGACTAAACAAATTTAAAATTCCACTGAGCGATTGAAAAATTTTGGATTGACTATTACACTTTTACTACGTCATACTACTTTTGACCAATAAAACGGTACGAAAGGACGTCTTTCAACCAATCATGGCTGCTTATCGCACAATTTTATCGCTTCCTTAGCATTTGTTTAATTTTATCCCTTCCCTAGCATTTGTTTGTTTTTATCACTAACCTAGCATTTGTTTCTTTGTTTGCCAACAATTCCAACTACAAATTCTTTACGGTTCTGTAAAACATGATTTGCGATCGCAATTAGTTTCCCGCATAGTTAGTCGACTGAAAATGGCGGCTCGTTCAAACACTTTGATGAAGGTAATATTAGAGAAATAGAATTTTAGTAAGTCAATTAATATCTATTTATTGTATTAGAGTACTTTCTTCTAATATTTATATACTTTCTCATGTTTTTATCACCTTCCTACCATTTCTTTCTTTGTTTGCCAACATTTCTAACTCCATATTCTTTACGGTACTACCCTTGGTATAAAACATGTATTGCGATCGTCATTTGTTTACAGCATAGATAGTCAACTGAAAATGGCGGCTCCGTTCAAACGTTTTGGTGAAGCTAACATTAGTGAAATAGAATTTTAGTAAGTCAATTAATATTTTATTGTATTAGAGTACTTTATTTTTTTTAATATTAATATATTTTCTTCTAATCGTGTAATAGTCAAAATAAATCCCACACGAGTTTCATTTTCTCTAGATAAATCAAAACCTCTAGTAAGGTTGCTGTTGATAACATTTTTTGCATTAAGAATTACTACAATATTTTTGCTGAAGATTGGGCTGAAAGGTGAAAATTAGAAGACATAAAATCATATTATCATTTTACACATATTGAACTTTCGAAAAGTTTCACACCTGAGGATTAACGGCTACGCGTCTGGCCGCGAAACCAGGTGGCCCGGGTTCGATTCCAGGTTGGGGCAAGTTACCTGGTTGAGGTTTTTTTCCGGAGTTTTCCCTCAACTCAAAGTGAGCAAATGCTGGGTAACTTTCGGTGCTGGACCCCGTACTCATTTCACCGGCATTATTACCTTCATTTCATTCAGACGCTAAATAAGCTACTAGAAAAACTATCGAAACAAGAGAAAAACCAAAATTTCATTTATTTTGCTAAATTCGGTGTACAGAATCCCCTTAAAATTCTGTTAACCTTTCCTTCATTTTCTCCAATAGTAATAAATTTTATTCAACAACATTTTTTCTGTAAAATGTGCTGATTTTCCAAATTGATTCTATTAATAGTCATTTCATTTTGAATATTATATAGAGTTAGAAAATATTAAAAATATAACATCCGTCACAACTGGAATGGCTGTACGGTAAACGGAACGAAATATTACCACCTTATGCGAAGTTGGAAATACATTAAAGAATGGACCATTGCCCAGATTTTATTGCAGGAAGAAAGTCCTTAACATTTGTCATCGGAAATGGAAACATGATTGGTGATGTAGTTAATTATTGTGCACCAAGTCATCAGGGAATTCCACTGGATGGGACAACATGAAATGAACTCACAATAATTTGTGATCAACATAAGCAATTTGTTAAATAGCAGCCTGTTCTCGGGCGTACTCTACAATTACAGGAGAAAGACATTCCTTGTATCGGTAAACTTCTCACAGCAATTAGGTTCCTGAACACAAGTCAAATTATACCAATGCAAGTGATAAATTTCGTGGTTTTATTTCCGTTAATTAACTTAATGTAAAAGCTACTCCGTTTCTAATTCTAGTGCTATTTGTAAGACTTTGGATTGTGTTTTACTGAAAATGTTTGTCAAGACCATGATGGTTGTTCTGTGATCGCAGTTAAAGAGAGAGTCGTGAAGAGATATATTGAAAATAAATATTCTGTACCTTATTTGTTACATTGCCCAAGCCCTATATTACATAGCCAGACAGACAGACAGACAGATAGACAGACAGACAGACAGACAGACAGACAGACAGATAGATTTATTCGTTCTATAATATTCTTACATTTCTTTATAGCATAGAATAAAGAACATTTCCAATTCTTAAGTTTAACAATAAGATGCAATAATACCTTAATAACAGTAATATTTTATTCAATGTAGTATGTTTACCATTTAATAGTATTATAATATTTACACAGTACTGTGAAATGTCAAGAATTCATCTACAGAATAGAAAGTGTGAGATATTAAGTAATTTTTTAGTTTTACCTTAAATAACGCAGAGTTTTGGCTATGATTCTTAATGTCTTCAGGAATACTATTGAACAATTTTATCGCCATAGAACGTACTCCCCTTTGGAAGCATGATAAATTTGATGATGGCGTATGAAAATCATTCTTTCTGCGGGTATTTATACTATGTATGGCTGAGTTAGTTGGAAAATTTTCTTGTTACATAAGAGGAAATTTATTGTATAGTATATAGCATAGCATCAAATGTAGGAAACAGAAAACGGATGTAGGTAAATGCTCATTTTTAAATAAAACTATAAATGATTGGAATGACCTACCTGCAGCGGTCTTTGAGGGCTGTCCTTCCTTAAGGAGATTCAAGAATAATTTAAAAAGTTGTGTATAAAGTGAAAATTAAAATTAAGGTGACATTCAACATTTAATTTTTTAAGGTGACATGTATTTATCTAGCCTGACGAGTTTACTTCCTTGGTTTGAATTGTAAATTATTTAAAAATAGTGTGTAAGAGGGCCTTAGACTAGAAATGTTTAGTTTAAATGTAGTTCTGTTTATAAGTATGCATAAGGATGTAATTATTTGACTTATTTGAACTGTTGTATAAGTGAAGCGAGGTGAGTCAGTGAAGTTATGGTTTTACAGTGCAGTGAACAGTTCCGATCAGTGATAATTTATAGCATCAATGAAATGTGTTGTATATTGTCAGTGAAATGTGTTACAGAGTATCAGTGAAATGTGTGCTAAAGTGTCAGTGCAATGCGTCATAGTGCCACTACAGGGAATGAGATGAGAGTAAAGTGAAAGACTATTGAAACTTATGTAGGACCTATACATAATTTTGTAGGTTGTATTGTAAAATTAGGTATTTTATTTTATGTTTTATTATTATTGTGTTAAATTGTATTGTGCATTCTTATTGTATTGTGTATAAAATTGTATTGTGTGTTGTAAATTTTATTGTGTATTGTTAATATTGTATATACCACTGCCACTGGGTGCTTGCCCACTTGCAGTGTAAATAAATACATACATACATATGTATTGATTTGTTAAGGTTAGAATCTCTAATTTTTTAAAAAAATAATCTACATGATTCTCTAGCCTTTGCTCCAACTATTATTCTAATGGCTCCTTTTTGTAATCAGAATATATTTTTACTATCTGCAGAATTTCCCCAAAATATTATTCCGTAGGACATAATGGAATGAAAACAATTCACAACTTTGTAACCCTTCGTGCATATATGCCGATCTATGTTCTCCGTGTTGTTTATCTAGCCTTGTTTCAATCAGTCATTCAATACGGAATAATAGGATGGGATGGAATGACAAAGACTATCTTAACTCCATCAATATTATTACAAAAACGTATCATCAAAATTTGTCTGCATAAACCACTTGATTATCCGACACAATTTATTTATTCTGAATTCCAAGTACTAAAAATTGAGCAAATTTATAAACATACATTACTAACTTATTTTCACAAAAATCTAATGAATTTTATAACTGAAAAACATATACACAACACCAGAAGAAATGTCCCAATTCTTTTGGCAGAAACTAAATGCCACAATACAGCTGGATTAAGACACAGTAGGAATTATGGACCAAGACTATACAATTCAGTATTGAAAAATAATCCAGATCTAAGCAATTTACACATTCTTAAGTTTAAAAATAAAGTGAAAATGTTTGTATGATATGTGATAAATTTTATTATAATTGTTTTTTTAAGTGTTACTGGCATTATATGGTACTAATTTTTATTGTATTTATCTGATGCATGTAACCTGTAAGATAAAACATTGTAATAAATATAAATAGATCATTTTCTTAATTAATAACAGTGTATATCTCCAATAAATGATTCCTTAGCATCGCCACAGATACACTTGATTGTACTTGTCACTAGAGAGTTATTGAAATTTATATTTTCCCCGCCATTCATAAAATATTTTGATATGATACCTCTTGCACAAAAGGAGAGATCTATAACTGAAACTCGATTAATATATTTCAGTATTATTTGTATTTATCCTGGTAATAATGAACAGTTTGACTCGTAGACATTTTGTTTTTTCAGCATTAACTTCCCATGATTGTACGAGAAGATTCCAAGAGAACGGCAGTAACGTAGATATTCAGCTCCCCCCTACTACCAATAATGCACAACACAATGTCAATACGGCGGTTGCTGTCGTCTGCGATACAATGAACTTTTCTGTTGATTTTCGAGTTTGGCATTTTTTCCGGTTATTAGGCTATATGCTTATTTAAGTTGTGTTAACTCTCGCTAGTGGTTTTATATTTTATTTTATCCGTCTTAGTATTTATTTTATTATTGTAAATATTGTTGTTTTATCACTATTATTATTATTATTATTATTATTATTATTATTATTATTATTATTATTATTATTATTATTATTAACGAATTATTTTGTATTACAATCTTTGTATCATTTCTGTCACGATTATTCTATTATTATTATTATTATTATTATTATTATTATTATTATTAATGAATTATTTTGTATTACAATCTTTGTATCATCTCTGTCACGACTATTCTATTATTATTATTATTATTATTATTATTATTATTATTATTATTATTATTATTATTATTATTATTATTATTATTATTATTATTATTATATTTATTATTATTATTATTGTTATTATTATTGTTACTATTATTTTATATCATCAGCATTATTATTTGAACCCTGTAAAATTTATGTAGACTACTGGACTGTACCTGAGCACGAGCATATGCTCATTTCGGGTATCTATCCAAATGTAAATTGTAAATAAATTTGAATTTGAAATATTGTCTTTAATATACTGCTGTTTAGAAATAGTTGTAACGACCTAATTGCGAAGCATGCTGAGCTAAGTTTGAGGATTATTTCTTTGATATGATTTTTCCAATTTATTGTATTATTAATATGCAAACCAAGAAATTTGGTTGTTGATGTTTCTAGTAGTATATTGTTGATAGTTGTGTCCAATGTTTCAGAGATTAAATTTGAAGTGGCTTTAAATTGAATTATGTTAGTTTTATTAATGTTTAATGCTAGTTTATTGGTTGTAAACCAGTCATAAATTTTAAGGAGAATTATTTCTGTTTTATATTTGAATGTGACAAAGTTCTTGTCTGTAATTATGATACTTGTGTCATCTGTAAATAGAGTAGGATAACCTATTCCTTTTATTATGGGGCCAAGGTCATTTATAAAAATTAGAAAAAGAAGAGGCCCTAATATAGATCCTTGTGGGACCCCTGTATGAACATTTCCCCACGTTGAAGTAGATTTAAAGGAGTTATTAAATGCGTTGATTTCCACTTTTTGTTTTCTGTTTAGGAGATATGACTCAAACCACTGATATGCTATGCCTTTAATACCATAGTATTCTAATTTTTGTAGTGGAATGTTATGGTTAATAGAATCAAAAGCTTTGGAGAGATCACAGAATATCCCTCCTACTTGTAATTTTTTATTAATAGCTTCCAGAATTTTATCAGTTAAATTAAACGTCGCTTGCTCAGTTGATTTATTCTTCCTCAATCCAAGTTGTTCCGGAATGAGAATGTTGTATTTATCAAGATGATGATATACTCTCTTATGTATAGCTTTTTCGAAGACCTCTGAGAAGACTGGTAGCAGGGATATGGGCCTGTAGTTTTCGGGCGACGTTCTGTCCCCTTTCTTGAATAAAGGAATAACAACTGAATATTTCAGTCGCTCTGAAAATACACCATTAAACATTGAAAAGTTACATAAATAAGACAGGGGCTTGGCAATTATTTGTGAACTGGCTTTTAATATTTTGCTAGTAATTTCATCATATCCCGATGAATTTTTAGAGATTAATTGCTTTAGACTTGTAATTATGTCTCGTGAATTTTTGGGAAAAATTTGAATATTTTGGAAAGTTATAGGAATAGATATTTTCAAACAATCGAAGGCATTATTATTGTTATTCTGTGGGATGTTTAGGTTATCAGTTATTGAAAAGAAAATGATTGTTGAATATGTTCGCAACTTCTGTTGTTTCTGATGTTTTTCTATTATCTGTTACAAGAGTGTAACCTTGTTCTTTACTTCTAAACTTTCCAATTTCTTTCTTTATTATGTTCCAAGTTGTTTTGATTTTATTATTCGAGTTTAGAATAATTCCTTTATAGTAAAGTTCTTTGGCTTTTAAGATTACTTTGTGTAATATTTTAGAGTACTTTTTAAAGTGAGCTATTAATTTGGGGTCATTACTGTGTGTCGAATTGGAACATGTGCGGAGAAAATATTTACCACCCTCGATGCTAAGTCAGAATAGGAGTTCGCTTGCATGTCTTGACCTCATGGGGAATAGAGAATGGGAACAAAAGACTGGGTTGTTCCTCTTGAAGGCGAGAAAGATTAGAGCTGCAGCTGTCGAAGTCTGCGACGCGAACTGAGGAAGGGATAATAGTATCCACCCAACTGTACACTTTTAGGTCTTTTAGGTTAGGATATATTATATAATGTGTTTTATTGTGTCATTTCCATTTTAATATGTGTGTTCTTTTAGAGAGTAGTTGGATGTAATCATAGGTGGGGGAGGGGAACCTACAAAGAAGGACTTGTTTCGGGTACAAAGCACGGACGGTCAGAAGATCCGTGCATTGGATTTTAGACAAAATTATGATAATATAAAATGTGTATGTATAATATTACTCAAAAAATCCATCTATCTATCTACTTTTTAACATGAAGCGATCAGGAGACTACTAACCACTCCCTTCGTATTCATTCGCAACTTGGGAGCACGAGCTCGACAGGCCTGTTCTAGAGCAATGTTAAAAGCTAAAGGTGATATTGTATCTGCTTGCTTTAGCCCGCAGTGAACTTCACTGAAAACTCTGCAACTAAATATGATTATTTTGACGCAAGTCATCACAAAACAGGAAACATAATATATATATATATATATATATATATATATATATATATAATTTTTTTCTTGTCGGAAATCGATCTAGGATCCACCAGAGCGCACAGGTTTTTGTAGATAGAGAAGGAATTTAATAGCACAAGTCTTCTTATCAAAGTTAAAATCTTGTTGAGCATAAAAGCAATCTGTAAATACGGATTGAAAATCCATATGAAAATAATATAATAAATATGCGGTTGAACTATGAATCCAGAGAAATCAGATGGCCATTTTATCTTTCCATGAGTGTACAAGTTCTCTATTCATTCTCAATAGAATATTAGTATCAGAAAGGAAATCGTTATATCTGGAATTTTTATTAAAATATTTACAGAATCATACACTTTAGAATATTAATTCTTGTATGCCGTTAGTTGCGCCGTATTATAATGTAGTAGCTAGAATAGTGAAGTTCTTTTATTGCATATTAAAAATCTCTCTTCGTAGAAATAAATTGTTGAGTACGGTGTTTAAATTTTTCTATTATGAACACAGAAATAAAATAGTATAGAGACCTGTCTATAGGTATGACGTATTTCAACGAACAATAAAAGATATTTCTTGGAAAGAAGAAGTGGAAAATAACATCCTCCGGTCGAGATTCGTTGTCATGGTAACCAGCATGTCTCCAGCCTCCACCACGTGGATTGGTAGAAGCAAGCTATATTTTATCTTTATGACTGGTCTGTCCTCATTTTTATCGCTGAGGTCACATTATCAAGAGGTGCATATTTTAAAGTCTTCTTTTCCCTTAAATTTATAATATATTAGAATATCTGCACCACGCAGTGTACAGCCACGAAATACTAAATATATTGTAGTAACACGTAAAATTTTTTATGGGAGTCCATCTGCCTTCTGAATCTCTTCTAGAATAAATGATAACCGAAAAACGCGGTCACCTACAAGCTTCATTTTGAATTTTAAGGTAGATAATAACACACTTAATAGCATCTCGGAGATGCACGTACTCTACGTTATCCGCCCCTAGTACGGGGCAAGTTGCGACTCACTTTACAGCTGTGATCTTCAGCCCGAGGTCTCTAAAGTTATTTCTGTGACCCTTCCGAGTAATAAATTTATTGTGAGTTATAAAAACCACAGAATATAGTCTGCAAAGAGTTATATATGACGGGTTGTCAAATAAAGGGTTATTCAAATGTAAGTTACATTTTGAAATATATATATATATATATATATATATATATATATAACATTTTTAAAAATTAACGTATACACAAAATGGTAACACATTTGCATGTATGAAATGATGAAATGATAAGCCTAAAAATGTCCCGTTAAGGGCAAAGGCCTCCTCCTATAGAGGGAGAGCTCTATTTGTCTCACGCTGTGAGCTACTCTGCGTAAGAGTGGAATTGTTCACTTGGTTCACATTCTGCACAGTTTGGTATTGTTCGCTTGTTTCTGTCGCACTGGTTTTAGTCGCTGTTCACTTGTCTTCTTATGTTTTTCCGTCTTCCCTATGTCTTGCTCTGCTTGACCAATGGCTTCCTACTCGTTCACTGAAGAGGTCGGCCCATCTTCTTCTTGGTCTTCCGGGTGATCTCTTGCCAATGTGGGGATTCCATAGTGTGACTTTCTGCGTCCATCTTCCGTCTCTAAGTCGTGCAACATGGCCTCCCCACTTCCATTTGGTGTCGGTGGCTTGCAGTGCTGGATCGTCAATTGCTGCCATCTTTTGTAGCACTTCGTTTGGAACTCTGTCCCTCAGTGATAAACCTAGTATCTTTCTCAGCATCTTTCTTTGGCTTATTTGGAGACTGTTACGAAGTTTGGCAGTAAGAGACCACGTCTGGCACCCATATAACAGTACAGGAGTTACGCAGGTCTCCAATATTTCTACTCTGAGTTTCTTGCTGAGTGTTCCCTCCAGTACGATGAACTTGAGACTCCAGAATGCCTTCCACGCGAGAGAAATCCTTCGTTTTATTTCCGTCTCTGTCTTCTGGCGGAAGGAGACTAGCTGTCCTAGGTATACGTATTCAGATACGTATTGTAGTTCTGCACCGTCAATTATTATGGGTGACTCCGGCCCGTTCGACATTACTTGTGTCTTGGTCATATTCATCTTATATGTATGGAACAATGGAATTTGTTGATTTATCACACTCATTTGTCTAGGTTAACATGGTAACAGATTTTATTGATAACGTGTCAGAAGTAAATTTAGACTACTTTTTGTTGAATTTTTAAATCACTATCATTGACTGTATTTTAATTGGTTTTGACTTTATAAGATCGATTTAGTCTTGTTCAGTGTTGTTATGAATGTAAAAGAAGTTTACTAACGTCATACGAAAATTCATAACAAAACATAATCATTTAAGAATTGGTCCATGCACTTTACAACCTTATAGAAATTTAACGGACAAATTTGAGAGGACTGATTGTGTCACGAATGAGAAAAAGTCTGGAAGACCCACACTGGGTAATATTAATGTTGCTGAAGTGTTACGTCAAAATGGAGAAAAAAAAAAAAGCTCAAATAGTAACTATGGAATATGTAGCGCCAACGAAATTACAAAACTTCTTCAGATGAGTTACACAACAGTTTGGAGAATTCTTACAAATATTCTAAAAAGTTGTCATTATAAAATGCAACTTTTATTTGAAATTAAAGAATATGATAAAGCAATTAAATAAGATTTCGCTCTTCGAGTCTTGGCAGAAACTCAAGCAAATCCACAGTAGTTGCATAATGTTTTATTGATTGATGAAGCACATTTTCAATTGAATATTAGTGTTACGTATGTATGTATATATGTATGTATGTATGTATTTTAATATTAGTTGAACGGCATGTCCCATTACAATAAAGGTAATACTACATGCCTTGCTACCTGTATGTTTACAATATAACACATTATGTCTCGTTTCTGTCACTCTCTAGGCGTATGTAGGTCTGTTATTCTGTTGTGAAAATTTGAGTCTTTCATTATATCTATTGCCTACTCTTATCTATCCTAGATTAAATTATCCTACGTTTACTCGTCTAAATTTATAACATTGACATAGTTTGTGAATGTATGCACATGTTTTTGCATTATTTTAAGCTTTGTGAAAGTCCACTTGCCAGTTTTCCTTAACATTTCCCGCTGGAACGCTAGTCCTTCTTTGTTCAATTTCGGGCACTCGAAAAGGAGGTGGTCGACGGTCTGTTCCTCTGCTCCACACACACACACACACACACGACTGTATAAGTAAGCACCGGTTTTTCCATGTCCAGTTAGAAAAGTTGTGACCTTTCCATTCAGTGGAATGTTAATGCGTAACCTCTCTTTTACACAGAGGAATGTATGTATGTATGTATGTATTTATTTTATTGGGTTATTTTACGACGCTTTATCAACATCTAGGTTATTTAGCGTCTGAATGAAATGAAGGTGATAATGCCGGTGAAATGAGTCCGGGGTCCAGCACCGAAAGTTACCCAGCATTTGCTCGTATTGGGTTGAGGGAAAACCCCGGAAAAAACCTCAACCAGGTAACTTGCCCCGACCGGGATTCGAACCCGGGCCACCTGGTTTCACAGCCAGACGCGCTGACCGTTACTCCACAGGTGTGGACGTATGCATGTATGTATGTATGTATGTATGTATGTATGTATGTATGTATGTATGTATTCACACTGCAATGAGTATATATCGGTGGCAGTGGTAACTAATTACATTCAATAATGACAATCATCATTATCATCATCATCATCATCATCATCCACAGGGATTAGGCCTTTCGACCTGTTCCGTCCTCTCAAAGAAATTGATCTCTCCATCTCTTCGTAGGCCTTCCTCTGTCTCTCTTGCCTTTGGGTTTGTACTCTAGAATCTTTATAGGAATACGGTATTCTGGCATTCTTTGTACGTGTTCATAATATTTTTCTTGGTATTCTTTTATTTTATTATTTAAGTTGAATATGTTCAGTTCGTCTATAATGACAATAATTAACTTATTAATTAAAATACAATTAATAATAATACTAATAATTAATACTAATAATAATAATAATAATAATAATAATAATAATAATAATAATAATAATAGGGAATATCCTAAATTAAATGAAGCACGATCACTTAAAATAACATTTAAAATTAATCTAATTTGTATCTTAACCCTGAGTTCGGACTAAAACCCACGAGTATGATATGTTCATATCTGCAAAAGTACCTTTCAACATTACACTCACTCACTGCACTGGAACTACGACACATTTCACTGATTCTATCCTGATTTCACTAACACTTCAAACACATTTCACTGTTCAAATACTTTGCACTGCCACTATAAACTATAAAGCTTCACTGACTGGAACACGTTTCACTTACACAACACACTTCACTGACACAACACACTTCACTGGCACAACATAATTCTTCACTGATACAACACTTCAATAACAAAATATCATTTACACCCTTTAAATAGTGTGTATAATTACCGTCTATTATTAAAGTCCTTATAGACGAAGTCATTCGCTTTCATTTCATTATAGCCCTTTAGTCTGAGGCGGAAATGATAGAACGCATTGTCATTTTAAAACTCGTGTATCTCGTTTAATATCTGTCCTTTGAAAGTTTTTCATAGAATGAAACTGGTCGGAAATCGTTTGTAAAGAAACATTTGTTATGTAATATTTTTCATAAAAATTAATTATAAGCGAGATATTTCGGTTTATTTAATTCAGGCCCCCTTATAACCCCCCTTTGAATAAAATATTTTGAATGCCATATAGTCTAAATTAAATAAGAACAAACTTAATTTATATTCCAATTGTCATATAAATCGGTTTAGCCATTATTGAGTGAATAGATAACAAACATCCATCCAGACAGACAGACAGAGAAATAAAAAATATAAAAAGCGATTTTTAGTCTCAGAATGGTTAAATATACAAATTGACACCAATTATTTTTGAAAATGTGAAAATTACCAGAAAAGTTTCGGTTACAGATTTATTATTAATATTATTATTATTGTTATTATTATTATTATTATTATTATTATTATTATTATTATTATTATTATTATTATTATTATTATTATTATTATAGATTATGATCTTAAATTCAAATAAATAAACAAAATACAGACATAAAGTAAATAATAAATAGAATTATACTATATTGACGATGCAATATTTGTCAATGTTAGTTATTGACTTATAAATCTAATTGAAATAAATATAGAACTTAATATTATTGTTGGCCCACTTCGGAAAAGTACATCACAATCTACTTCTAAGTTAGGGAAAGTATAATACAGAACTCATTATTTTAATGACAGAATGACAGTAAACACGCCAGGCGTTGATGACAAAAAGTCAGTGAAGATGTCTAAAAAGTGCCATTGGAGGGTGGATTGAGATAAATCCGCAGTGAGATGAGATGATGATTGATATTTCTTGGGATGCCACAATTGAATCAGAGCTTCTGGAGAAAGCCTCTGTATTTGCCCAACACAAGTTATAAATCGGGGGCACGCCGGAGATCGAACTCAGGTCTACAGTAGCTCTGTAGCCACTAGAACTTGGTTGTCCAAGCGCCTATGGAAGCAGGAGATATTGTACGTCAAGCATGCTCTGCTAAGGTCAATAACTTTCCGTATAAAATAGGAAAAAACGACCTTATAGAATATGCGCTGCGTGTTGCTTACGCCAGGGGTTACCTCGCACGAGTTACAAATTGGACATCTATGCTCTAATAATAATAATAATAATAATAATAATAATAATAATAATAATAATAATAGTTTTATTTTCCCTGGCAGAGTTAAGGCCATCAGGCCTTCTCTTCCACTCAACCAGGATCAAATCACATACAGAAAAAATACATACCGGTATACAAATATGAACTTAAAAATAATAATAAACATAATTGAGTAAAAAAGAGAGATTGAATACATATACACAATCAGCATTAACTTTGAAATAACAACAATAAAAAAAATGAAATAAATGTAATAAAAAAAGAGACTGAATACATAATCACAAACAGAAAAATACATTCTAGTATACAAGTATTAACTTAAAAGAAAAAAAAAGAATTAATACATATGAATATAATCTCACAACTAAAGGAATAGTAGAATTAGTATGATCAGCACAGCACGTGGTACATTGAGACAATGACAATTACCTAGATATTAGTGTTAATGGAAAAATAAAGTAATGACTGTGTAAAATAATAATAATAATAATAATAATAATAATAATAATAATAATAATAATAATAATAAATAAAAATTATACCTAAAAACTAGTTCTGTGCATTTAAAATATTTCTAAACAACCTAATTTTAAACAACTGGGGACTAAGACTACCCCTGATTTCCAGCGGCAGTGAATTCCATGAGCGGGCCATGGCTATTGAGAAAGAACTTGAGTACAGAGATGTCTGATGACGTGGTATTGATAACAACAGATTGTGCTGTGAACGTGTATTACGATTATGATGTGAAGCTAGGAGAGTAAACCGAGAGGCAAGGTAGTTGGGTGTGGAATCGTGTATAATTCGATATAGCAGGCAAAGAGAATGTACTAATCGTCGATCTTGCAAGCGGAGCCAGAAGAGTCGTAGAAAATATTCCGATATATGATCATGTCGGCGGATATTGAAAATAAATCGGACGCAGACATTATGTACACGTTGGAGTTTTTGAGAAAGTTCAGCACTTAGGTCACTATATAAAACATCACAATAGTCAAAGTGAGGCATTACAAGGGTCTGTACTAGAATTTGTTTTAGTTTAGTAGGAAGGAAATTTTTCAGGCGTTTCAAAGAATGCATGATAGAGAAAACTTTTCTACAGATATATCTGATTTCCAGTTCATATTAGAGTCGAAATAGATGCCGAGTTTTTTTACAGTAGCACTGAAAGGAATTATTTTGCTGTTGAGAGAGACAGGCTGAAGGGTGTTCATAGTAATAGAAGATAAAAGGCTTTGCTGCCCCAAGAGAATGGCTTGGGTTTTATCTGGATTGATATTTAGCCCATCGTGACGGAATATTCCATGATATTGCCGTCTTAATTTTGCCATAGTAACAATATCAATTTCAATGTGACGATAAATTACTTGATGGTTTTCTTCTGTGACGTTCCTTCTCGAACAATAAAAGAAAAGTATCCCCAGACCTCGAGATAATATGCCATAACGGAGAATAGCACAAGTTCAATGACAAATTGATCTTTGACATCTGTTCTCTCAGTATTAGTGTGAGTGAGTGGTCGCTGGTAGAAATGTGGACGGAAAAATGAGAATGATAGAAATACCGTCCACAGTTCACGCGGCCTTACTACCCACCTCAAGAGACTCTCGAGAAAAAAGATAGGAAGGCGTTAAAGGGATACCATATAACATGAAGCTAGCAAATTGGCAATTTCCTCGTAAACTTAGAACTCTTTGGGGGTTTTTCCTATGAAGAAAGAAGGAAGAAGAACAGTTTTCTCTTTTATATGGCGACAGCTGTTGCAAGAAAGAAGATGCTATATGTAGAACGTTACCATTTATCCTGGAATTAAAAAAAGGAAAAAAAAAAACATATTCCTTGATGTTACTACAATTGCTTTATAATAAAATTTTCCTTAATATAATACTATAATTTTTCAGCTGCATTTCGTCTATATCAGGCATGTCAAAACCCTGCATATTGAGCATAGTCTCTGTGCGATGTGCACTTTCTATTCCCCTACTTGGAGGGAGTGAATCGCCTTGGAGGGGAACGCGACAAGGCTATAACAGCATATCAAATTTTGTATCAGTAACTCAGTTTCAATACGGGTACTGAGTTGGCTGTCTGTGAATGAGTTATGATAAATAAAGTGAGGAGTTCACAGATAAGGAAGAAGGGAAATTGTGAATCATGTAACATAATTGTTATAATGTTTTCCTCTGCCAACAATAATTATTTTAAAATGAAAGGTTTTGATCAGCCCATGTCGAGGTAAAAGTGTTGTGACAGTTTAGATCTAATTAGTAAAGATAATCAGTACTCTCACGGCAAAACGAACTTGACATTGGCGTTGTTTCAGAGTCTGCACTAACAGCCATCAAAGATTAGACGACTTACGACATTTATTTCATAAACTGGTAAGTGATGAGAATATTGTGAGGAATACATTAAGGCTCTTGAGGTTGTAAGGAGCGAAGAAAGCAACTATTTGCAAGGCGGAAAAATGTTCTGGAAAAATATATAATGGCAAATTTTCTGTCTCACGTCACTACATTATTATGCTAATATACTTACATTAATAAATCTTTAAAACTAACATAAATAGAATATCGTCGCTTCACAGCTTGTGAACTACACTTTTAATTTCTTTCAGTAACGCTCCAACTTTTCGATACTTGCTCTCAATGTTTTCAAAATAAACTATATGTGAATTTAAATTCTAAGCTTAATTTATATCATTTATTAATATTAATGTCAATTTATATTGACATACAGCAAGGAAATTATTTCAGTGTAAAACTTCACAATATCCTACTGCATGTAATTAATTGGGGGTTTATTTTCTTTAACATTTGTGTACCAATGGACCCAATAAATAATAATGCTTGACGAACAATGAAAGAATAGGGTCTACCTACTACGTAAAATGAAATACTGTGTTCGTTTTTTGTTGTTTCGAAATTACTAC
Organism: Periplaneta americana; assembly: GCF_040183065.1. NCBI lineage: Eukaryota > Metazoa > Arthropoda > Insecta > Blattodea > Blattidae > Periplaneta > Periplaneta americana. Next base: position 28,177,909 of record NC_091129.1, on the reverse strand, counting down.
AATATTCTTTTTCTTCAAATACTAGGCCTATATAAAAGCATATTAATAAATTATGCCTTACAAACCACTACTTTGTCAAATATAACTGAGTAAGCTTAAAGTTTTTTCTATTGCAAATTGTCAAATATAGACACTGATAATAACCGTGTTTTTTCCCTTCTGCTAAGTGTATTTATAATGTCCAAATGGCTATTTAATCCAACCCTAGAAGCGCAGAATAGATTCTTGTACACCCTTCCAGCTAAGAACTGGTAAGAGCAACTCTTGAATGATGCAGTCCGCACAGACCGGCGATCCTCGCACATAACTGCACATTCAGAGTCTAATTTCTGACATGCCTGGTCTATATCTTCATGAGAATGTCAACTTATATGGCGAAGTGCATCAACCTTGGTTAAAAACGCAGTAAGGTAAATGCTCCTAAGATTGTGCACTTAATGTATCTGTGTCCTTAAATACTCATTTTTGAGACCAATATAAACTATATTAATGAAAAGAAACTCTGGGTTCTTAAGATCACAATAATATGAAAAAAGTTACAAAAATGAAATATTCGTTCTTTACCAAAATTCTTCTTTGAAACGTTGTGAACGCGCAATCTTACAGGCTCTGTCCTTTAAGACTGCGCACGTTGTCCTTTCAGATTACACATCAATATGTCACATTTAAAAAGTCCAACGTCTTCGTAGCGTGAAAAATCTTCAGGTCACCACTGTTTACACCCACTATACTACACCCAGTCCTCAGAAATTGATTCTTCATAGGTTTCTCCACAATCACAAGTGTTCGGTTTAGCTAATGTTCTATTTGTTTTACAGTCTTTGTGGATAGACGGCTCTGAGGCACAAACGGCAGATCACATTGAATCATCCAGGTATTACAGTTGGGTGTCGTCAAGAATTACGTTTAGCGTGAAACTACAATCATTAGAGGCCTGAGTGTACTTATTTGTTAAAAATAACATTACATCTTCTTAAAAGTGAATTTATAAAGAAATAAAAAGTCATACAGTGATTGAAATTAATCTATGAACAACCATATTTTGGAGGGTACAATTTTAGACAAAGTTTAAACGTTAGAATGGAATGTATGTATATAATATACACCGTGTCCCGCTTAGAGAGATCGAGAAATAAATGCTCACAATTTAAAGTCACGTGAAGATATTGTTGTGATTTACATCTGAAAAGATGCAGAAACTTCTCAAGTTTATGCAACAATGGTTTAGAAACAGCTGCATGTTCATGCGCATGCGCACCAGTGCTTAACGCAGAAACAAGCCTGGTGCCATTCAGTAGAGTATTCCGCCATTGGACCGTTGTTCTTCTTCGAGGAGACAGTCACAGGGAATGTGTATCTGGACAAGTTGCAGAACTTTTGTTGTTGACCAACTCTCTGCAGGATCGCTTTTTCAGCAACATGGAGATCCACACCATTACTATGGAGCAATGAGTGACTTCTCGAATGCAAACTTCCCCGATAAGTTGATCGGAAGAGCAGGACACCTTGCCTGGCCACCTAAGTCACCCGACTTGAACTCCTTTTGACATTTTTTCTGGAACTTTGCGAAGGGTGTTGTGTACCAACGTGGTAGAGTCGACACTTTGGAAGAACGGAGGCACCCATTGTAAATGAAGCTGCTGTAGTCATTCCACAATATTACAGAAAGAACACTAAACTTTTCGGGAGGTTGAATACCGTTTAGATATCTGCAGAGTAACTCGAGGCGCACACATCGAGTTGCATTTACCAATCTCCGTAACTCGATAGAGTTTTTACATCACGTTAAGTAACAAGTTACGTTGTAAAACCATTATTTACACTTGAAGAGTCCATTGCAAGAATGATGGATGTCACTTTCTAGTCGAAAATGAACCAAGACTGTCAATGCATAGCTTAATACATACAGAATGAACATAGAGAGTTATATGGCATTAACACTGATAGTCATTGTCCAGTAATGACCGGAAAATCACAGTTAAGCTTTGAGCACTAAGCATTTAACGTTTTCAATTGCTTCTCCTGAAAAATGTATTCCAAACATCCATCATTCTTGCAGTGGACTCTTCACTTCAAATTACCAGTTATTTCTCGATCCCTCTAAACGAAACACAGTGTATATTCTTCTGCTTTGTAATTAATTGCAATTTTATTTTTGCATTTGTTCACGTAACATATTTCACATTAAGAAGAAATGCTTTTTGTCCACACCTGTGGAGTAACAGTGCGTTTGACCGCGAAACCAGGTGGCCCGGGTTGGATTCCCGGTCGGAACAAGTTACCTGCTTGAGGTTTTTTCCCGGGTTTTCCCTCAACCCAGTATGAGGAAATACTGGGTAGCTATCGGTGCTGGACCCCGGACTCATTTCACCGGCATTATCACCTTCACCTTATTCAGACGCTAATTTTTAACCTAAGATGTTGATAAAGCGTCGTAAAATAACCTATCTTTTTCCCTCGCTAATACCGGTGTCCATTTGTTCATTTGTTTGTGTTAGTTATGAAAATACTACACATTGAAAATAATGCAGGTAAACGCATATTAAAATGTCTAATTAATTGCAGACCTACTATGTATTTCAAGATTATCTTTAATTGGAAAAAATAAATTTGCTTCAATTATTACTCCTTGTGTACTCCAAAAATTGTTTCTATATGATAAAATGGTCTTGGTGTTCTGTCTGAAGGAGGTTACATTGCGCACAAGTGTAAGATTTTACCCTTTCAAATAGTCACATAGCACACACGTTCAATTAGAATATTACAGTCACTTAGTGACATAGCGCACAAGATCATTTTAAACATTGCTGTCTCATAGTCACTGCGCACCACTAGCTGGTATAATGATCTTATTATTCTCGCTCTTAGGTCCATCGATTCAATCGCGTTTAACAAATCAGCAGCAGTGGTTGTGGCATTCGTTAGTGGTTCACACAAACATCGCTATAATTAAATTTAAGTAAGAGAGATCATAAGTAGGCTTTGAAGTTGAGGCACATAAATTATGAAATGTAACTCTTGTTCCGTAAGAGAATTTTGCAATGTTTCATTTCTTCGGATCAAATTTCTGCACCTTTAAAGGGCAAAACTGAAGTTGTTCCAATCATTTATCAACAGTAATCTCACTAGACGTTTTGATTTATCTAGAGAAAATCAAAACTCGAGTGGGATTCAATAGAATATTACACGATTAGAAGAAGTTATAGAAAGAGTGGAAGACGTAAAGTACTCTAATACTATAAAATATTAATTGACTTACTAAAATTCTATTTCACTAATGTTAGATTCACCAAAACGTATGAACGGAGCCGCCATTTTAGTTGACTATCTATGCGGTAAACAAATGATGATTTCAAAGCAGGTTTTATAGAACCGTAAAGAACTTGCAGTTTCAAATGTTGGCAAAGAAAGAAATAAATAGTAGGGAGGTGACAAAAACAGAAGAAATTATATATAGATTAGAATAATTAAAGTACTCTAATATATAAAAACAGACATTAATTGACTTACTAAAATGGTATTTCACTAATGTTAGCTTCACCAAAACGTTTGAACGGAGCAGCCATTTTCAGTCGATTATCTATGCGGGAAACAAATGACGATCACAAAGCATGTTTTATAGTACGGTAAAGAATGTCCAGTTTGAAATGTTGGCAAACAAAGGAAAGAATGCTAGGGAAGTGATAGAAATGAACATATGCTATGGAAGTGATAAAATTCTAGTGATAAACAGCCATGATTGGTTGAAACACGTCCTTTCGTACCGTTTTATTGGTTAAAAGTAGTACGAGTAGTAAAAGTGTAATAGTCATCATAATAGCCTGCTCTCTTAACTTGACTGAGCATATTCAGAATTAAATCAATGGCTTTCCCAAAACACGCTATGAAATATTTAATATAAAATATTTCTTTTATCTCGAGAAGGAAGCAAAAAAGCACGAAAGCTTTATTACAATTTTTTCTTTGAAAGAATAACCTCCTGAAATTAATATCATTACTTACGGTTCATCCTGTAAAATTTTACAATTAATTCTGGTAAATACCAAAACATGCCTCTACTTTTCATCCTATTCTTAATATTTGTATTCTCAATTTTGTAACGGTATCGTAATCTATACTAATAATACATCTGTAGCCGAAATTTTTCTGGTAATTTTCGAGTTTCCAAAAATAATTTGTCCTAACATATATAATTAACCACCCTGAAACCGAAAATCGCTTTTTTGAAATTTTTGTTTGTATGTCTGTCTGTCTGTCTGTCTGGATGTTTGTTACCTTTTCACGCGATAATGGCTGAACCGATTTAGATGAAAATTGGAATATAAATTAAGTTCTATGCAACTTAGATTTTAGGCTATATGGCATTCAAAATACGTTATTTTAAACGGGGGTTATAAGGAGGCCTGAATTAAATAAATCGAAATATCTCGCTTATTATTGATGTTTGTGAAAAATATTACATAACGACAATTTCTTTACAAATCATTGCCGATAAGTTTTATTCCATGAAAAATATTGATAGGACTGATATTTAATGAGATAAATTAAAATAACTGCCATCTAAGGCGGTGTAATGAAATAAAAAAACAAATGACTTTGTGTATAAGGGCCTTAGATAACAACAATCGAAAGCTATGAACCCTAGCCTACAGAGAATGTTTCTGTGTTTGTATGAAGTAATATCGGAAGCTAAATTAGCCGATTTGTATAATTAATTATTATTTCACCATTTGAAAGTGTAGTTTCTCTAGATGGACATAATGCTATAATGTTATTACAGTAACTTCTGAGTGACTTGAGGACAGTTAAGATTAAAATAGCTTATGCACAGAAAACTTGATAGCCTATTCTGCATATTCGTTTCCTGTATTTCTTAAAATAATGTTTATCTCAGAGAATTAACGAACAACGAGAGTGTATTGATTTAGTATGCAGTAATAATATGTTAGCTTAGCATTCCATTATTTATAATCCAAATTTTAACTATGTTCCGTTGAATCGTGTCAAAATATATAAAATACATATGCATTAAATGCAATGCAAAAAAATTGGGTAATGAGCCAAGCAGATTATGTTGCGCTATTGTAAAAGTTGTTCCTCCTGAGATTTAAGAGCCCCCCCTAACAAATTAAAAACTTACTTATCGGAGTACATCCGTTATCAACACACGTTTTATATAATATAACATAAGTTATTTAAGTTATTTGAAGGGTTCAGAACCATAGTGGGCCAAGCGCTATTTACTGAATACGTAGAAAACAAGGGTTAGAATTAAGTTATTACCATAATTCAATGGAAATCTATAACAAATAAAATAAAGTATATACATTAAATCTAAATGATGTCAGTGTTCATTAAACTATGGTTGCATGTAATAAAAATTAAGAAACATGTTAAAGGAATTGTCATTGCACCAAATGAGTGGTCCCTGGACCAAAATGATCGCATTTTAATTATGTAAATACAATTTAAATTAAGTAACATATTAAGCGATTTATCCTTCTATCACACACGAATGTTCCCTGGGTCAAATGTCCAATTTTAATTATGTAATTACTTTATATTTATTTCTAACGGGTGCAGCGGAGCGCACGGGTGCTGGTAGTTTGTAATATAATTGTGAACCTGCATATTACGTGTCCCTTGTTTATGGAAGAGAAGACCTTACGGTCTTAAGTTCATCAGATAAAATAAAGTAATATCTTTTTATTATTATTATTATTATTATTATTATTATTATTATTATTATTATTATTATTATTATTATTATTATTTAATAACCCAAAACAGTATCGCATCGGAAAGCAATTTTTACATGAATAAGTAAAATTCTGTTCATAATCATCTATCAGAACAATTTAAAAAATTCGAATGGTATATTATAGAGTAGATTTCAATGACTCCGTACACAGAGTTTAGTAATTTGTGCTCATTTTTTGTGTTGAATAAATCCGTAAAGCAATGAAGTTGTCACCTGGCCTGTTCAGTCGCAGACTTCCGGTTTCGACCCATATCATAATCAAACACGAAAAACCAACCTGCGAACAAGGTTGGACCATATATTTACCTCGAATTTATGACGCTTCATGACTACTTAATTTCCAGAAGTATGGCATTACGCTAATAGAGAGATAGCGTGCGGCAAATGGCCCGTGACTGTCATTATATTGCAATTTAAAAGTGCTGAATACGTGCATATGGCGCTGTGGATTCCGGACCCACAGTACCAACGATACAGACTCATTCAATAGGTTGTAACTGTGTTTTACTAAAATAGGGATTTTTCTAGCTGAATTTGCAACATTTTACGAAATTTGTACGAAATTCTATACTGTGAGAAGTACATAATCGTGGGTGGGCAACTCGTGCTCTCAAACTGTAAACACAAGCTCAGTCAGGTGGAACGAACTCTTTACTAGCTGTAGTGTCTGTATGCAAAACACAAGTTTGCTCGAGTCTGCAGTAAGTGGCGGCTCGTTTTAAGTGAAAAACAAAATAATCTCCAGATCATTTCCCTTTAGTGATGAGTCGAAAGAGAGAGATTTTTTTTATTAATAAGGGAAGTAAACTTGTATAAGGTTCTATTACACTTTCTTACGCACGACATTTTATGTTACAAATAAACATAGTGAAGATTTTAGTAAAGAAATACAGGGACATCATTTTATTTTTACTTAAATTTTTATTGTACCTGAGTTTTTAAATGTACTTCACTCCCACCCCTTCTACTAATGAAGTTCAACCGTTCTCCACACAGATCCAAGACCGTATATACAGTTACAGTAGCCTTACGGTCTTACTAAACAGTACGTTCCAAAAATATGTTCGCGTTTTCCAGTGATGAAAGAGCTTTCAATATTGAATCATTTTCGCACAGGTACTATCGGCCATTTGCCTAGGTCGTATCCCGGTTTCCCCCACCAGTTTCTATTCGCCTCTGTTAGGAATTGGACGTCTACAACTGTTTAATGTAACTTAAATTAAAGGGCTCGTTAAGTAATTACCTGTGTCGTGATTTCCCCTCTTTGTACGACCCTGCGACATAACCACTTGGACGGACAGTAGATAGCATGTGTGAGTAATTTTATCTTTTCGGATCGGGCAGAAATGAAGATTGAATTTACAGTACGCAAGGTAGGTACTCTTTTATAGAGTAGGTACAGAATTATTTCAACATGAGTTACTAGTACGAAGGACGAAACTGGTAATTGGAATTAGGTACAATCGTCTATAGTGCGATAATATGCACTTTAGGACTGAAGCCTATATCGGAATGAACGGCCACCATTTTCAAAAATGTGTTTAAATATCCATATAATGATTATTTTTCAATTTAACTTTATTCCCTATATTGTACGCTAATGTGCTGTAGACAATATAATATAAACTGCATAATGAATACGTTCGCATGGACAGCTCAGTTCGTGACTAAAAACGCTCATTGTTAATACTGTACTGCATTTTGATTAAACAAAAACCTAATGAAAATTATGAAACTCAGAAGCGTGATATTTCCTAGTTTACGTAAATGGATTAACTACTTTTCTTCCCTCCTATACCTAGTAAAGTGATTTGTTTGTATATTACTCCAGTATCATCGAACTCCAGTGGCGGAAGGAGGTAGCAAACGGTGTTTCCGGTTGCCAACCGTTGACCCAAATGTATAGCCAGGTTAATATTAGAAGTGTTAGTAAAAATAAAATGATGTCCCTGTACTTTCTAGATCTGCTTTAGAACAGCTAAAGGTAAAAATAGGATATCAACAAGTTGAGACTGATATCAAATATCGTCAGCACGTTGTGCGTGCGAGTTTCAGAATTGCACGACATATGATCGACTAGCTAAGAGCATTTATGGTTAAATTTGAAATGTGGCAGTAACATGTAGAATATAGACAACTTCAATTTCCCTTGTTTATAAACTATCTTGAAGAGTGATAAGAAAATCTTCCTATCAAATATATAGCCCTACTTCAAGACCTACAGCAGAATTCACTGGTAATTTTGGAGAAACAGTGACAATTGCCAATGAATCGAGATTTTTCTTAAATGTTTTTGGCTTATAGCCTATAGAAAATCCTGACAATTTATAACTTGCATTGATAAATCTATAGAACAGCACGCCACTTAGAGCCACTCCAGCGAAATCAGGAATCGAACTGTTCGTAATGCTGCCTAAGTCAGAATTTCCAAATATAAGCCCTACTCTTTGCTTCCACATCATGTGCTTGAGGCAGAGTTTAACGCAAGAAAGAAGTGTAAATATGCTCTCAATATACATAAAGAGCTCAGAAGTAAGTTTATTTCATTTGTCGTAACATGTAAAAAATTACTTCCTTTAATTTGTGATTGTTTGCGAATATAGACTACTACCTTTCTGAGAACAGAGGAATACTCCTTAATGAATAAGCACTTGTAAATTCTCGCGTTCTATGTTTAAAATAAGACATATAATAAGGAATATTAACAAATGGTATAATAATAAATAAGTGTTGCAGCTATATTTGTTGTATCTTGAAAAGTTTGTGTTCAGCTTGTGTTTCCAGTACTGAACTAATTTACAAAGCTAGGAAATAATATAATTTTGTTACGTGTACTTAGGTACAGTCTGTCTAAAATTACTATAATTGTTGTACCATGCGTCATTCTGAAATTCAAATCATGGAGTAGATATCACGACCACCTGCATGAGCCGCCAGAGCGCACCGTGGCAGTGAACTGCTTTTGCAGCAAAACTACAAACAACTTGTAACTGCTTCGGCTGGCTCCGTCTGCCTTTCTATAATTTCAAGGTTTTTTTTCATTACTTTGTGAGCACGAGTTGCCCATCCACGTACATTATAAATAGAGCCCGGATTTTGTGTAATTAGATATTATTAATGCTACATATTTATGCACGAATAAAAGACAAATGTTGACGAGATACATATGTAGGAATGTTGTCCAAAATTTTGTTTTACATTTTGTCACATATTTGGTATGGTATTTCATATTTCACAACATACTACATAATTTTATATATTTTCATGCTCGACCATGCCGAAATGTAGTAATTATACACCTGGTAGCGGTCATTTAATGCATGTCATTAAAGTACACCTACTCATTAAAGTACAGGTGTTCAGCCAATGACAACTCAGCTTACAGGTGTTCAGCCAATGACAAGTCAGCTTTGTACCGTTATAAATCCGCAAGTATCGATTATTCTCGGATATGCAATCGAAAGAGAATTAGCGAAAAGTCAAGGAGGCTGGAAATCCAATACTGTCGCAGAAGGTTATGTTATGTTACTATAATAATTAGCGTTAATTGTAAATAATATTCAAATAAATTCAATTTGTCATCTGGTTTTTCAATGTCGAATTTAATAATCAAGGTTATATCAAGTTTAACGGGATTACATCAAGGTCAATGACATTATTGTTCGTCGGAAAAAATCAATACTTTCGCGTCTGCGCACATCTCACAATTCACGACCTAGAATAAGGCCACTTCCGATCTTGTCAGATACAAATAAAATGTATACATCTGAATAATTTCAAGTTAGAAATATGGTCGAGCATAAAAAGTCGTATGAAACTTGCCTATAATGGTAATTAAGACGCTCGTATAAATATTATGAAACTCGCTTACGCTCGTTTTATAAATATCCATACTTGCGTCTTCATTACTCTCATTATAGGCTCGTTGCATAATGTACTATAACATTATTGCTATAATGAGTAATGAAATTTATAATGTAATAATAATAGTAATAATAATAACAATAATAATTATGATGATAATAGTAATAATAGTAATAATAATAATAATAGTATTAATAATAATAATAATAATAATAATAATAATAATAATAATAATAATAATAATAGTAATTTCTGGATTTATTTTTCGCTTATATTCAATTATCCTTTGCCGTAACAAGAAAGGAAAAATATTTTTGAACGCTATTGAACTACTGGTATTGTCGTTACAATCGTAGCTAAATTGCACGAGTTCGATTCCGCCAACAATAACTCGTTTCACACGTTTTCCTTTATTGTTCTCAAAGCGCATCAGAATTTGTAGCAGTGTTGTTACACCAATCTTATGTGCCGACTTCACCTCGTCTTCAATGCGTACAACCAACACATGTGAATCATTTGATCAGTTTGTTTTACATTCACTAGTTACTTCAAAAGATATTCAAGCACAAACATATAAAAACGACCAGAAACCCCTAGAAGAGAAAATGCAATTTAAAATATAATGATGGAATTACAAAACTGTGAAATAATGACATTCCAATTCTAAAATAAAGCATGTTATCTGTCTTTGCCAAAACGTAAAATTGCATTTCTTATCCATAGCAGTTTTACGTTCTTTCATCATACCAATATATATATATATATGTAGCATTTTTTTTTTTTTTTACAATATCCAATATAATGATGGAATTACAAATCTGTGAAATAATATTATATACCGATATAGGCCCTACAGGAAGTAAAGGGATATAAGTGCCGTCCTTTTGCCAGTCGTTGAGGGCGGTCTCCAGGATCAAAAAATGTCCATACAACATATGGTCAAAACTCGATAGTTTTCCCAGAAAAAAAATATATATATTTCTTTCCTTATTTTATTTGCGTTATACTGCTTATATCGTTAGTAAAATTACGAAAACAATACATCAGTAGATACAGTATATGTAGTAAAGAGTTAATATTAGTTTAAATAAATTTATGTGTGTTATATTACGCTTTCGTGAAATTAAATAAAAATGCATGCTTAGATTTGTTAATATTTTGAAGTGAGAGACGTAGCAACGTGTTCAGCAGGCAGTACTCTGCACAGACGTAAGTACTAGTCAGCTGAGCTCAAGCTCCCTGTCCATAGGTCTACTGCCGAGCGGATGGCAGTTCAGTACAGGGTATTCGACAATGTCATTCACAGTTCAGGAATATCATATGTTATTAATTTATAGAGAAAGTCATCGTAATTCAAGTGAGGGAAGAAGGATGTACCATCAACGTTTTCCTCAAAGAAGGTCACCTAATCGGTGAACTTTTGTAGCAGTTTCTCAACGATTAGTAGAAACTAGAAGTCTCTTATCCCGTTTCGAAAATCACACAACCAGAAAATTGTTTAAAAATGATGCTGCTTTATGGAAGAGAGCGAGATTAAAATGTTGCATTAGAAAAAATGTTATTGTGTTATTGTGCAGAAAACCATTATTGTTTACTTCTTAGACGTACAATTGAAAAATAGAGCAATATTGTTACATTAAATTTAAATTTACTATAATGTTCTATTAATGAGACTGGAGGTTTGTATTTTCTGCCCGTTTTATGCAAACAACAGTATTGTCATTGTCCGCTCCCGCATTAGAACAGAGCACCTGTTTTGTACCGATATGTCTGTACCCGATTGAGCAGTACTGTGTACTTCTAAACCCACTCCACCCAATCCAGCAATGTTGCCAAACTGCTAATATTGTAACCTTTAATAATTAATTAAATATTGCAATTATAAAAAAATTGTAAGGACATTTTTTCTTCCTTATGGCATGAATAATCATCAGTTAAAATATTGGCCTTATACCCCTTACACTCTGTAAATGTAGCCTTTTTAACCATATCAGTTTCAGCTTCGAGAAGCTGTAACTAAGGGTCCTAGGTCTGAGAAATTGGAAGGAAAGTGCTATTCCCAAATTTATACCTGCAAACGTGACGAACGCAATTCGGATACGTCTTAGTAAATTGTGGCGTGCAATTCGGTTATTTTTTATTTTTCGCACGCAATTCAGGTACGCGACTCTGTTACCTACTAGAAAACCTCGGCACGCAACTCGTACGTTTTTGTCTTTTCGCATGCAGTTCGTAAACGCGGACCGAAACAACCTATTAGAATGTAGTAAACTATACAAAACTCACATCCATTTAACTTCGAATGAACAGAGGTCCCTCACCCTACGTCTTTCATTTTGCATATGAACCTGAAGGTACATCATTGAAGCAAATATCTAACGTCATTCTATAGCCAGGTCGACCTGGTTGGCGAGTTGGTATAGCGCTGGCCTTCTACGCCCAAGGTTGCGGGTTCGATCTCGGGCCAGGTCGATGGCATTTAAGTGTGCTTAAATGCGACAGGCTCATGTCAGTAGATTTACTGGCATGTAAAAGAACTCCTGCGGGACAAAATTCCGGCACATCCGGCGACGCTGATATAACCTCTGCAGTTGCGAGCGTCGTTAAATAAAACATAACATTTTTTTTTCTATAGCCAGTGTTACTTAAACCTGTAGCCTCCTCTATGCAATGTTTTGGTGTCCAAACTTAGTTCTCTAGTGATGATAGATAATTCATGCCGTAAGCAGATTTCTAATCCAGGACCATGATTTCCACGTAGAGGTAAAACAGTCCGTTTAATGTTGAGTATTTATTTAATTAATTTATTTATGTATTTATTTATTTTTGTATTTTTTATTTACTTATGTATATATTTATTTAGTCCCGCTCCGTGGCGTCGCAGTCTAAGGCATCCTGCCTAGGACTCACGTTACGGAATGCGCGATGGTTCGAGTCCTCATGGGGGAAAGAAATTTTCTCATGAAATTTTGGCCAGTGTATGGGACCGGTGCCCACCCAGCATCGATGCACTTGGGGAGCTACAATAGCTAGAGAAAATCCGGTTTAGCAAACCAGCTATAACGGCTGGGGGGATCATCGTGCTAACCACACGATACCTCCATTCTGGTTGGATGATCGTCCACCTCTGCTTCGGCATGTGAACGTGAGGCCAGCAGCCGGCTAGTCGGACTAAGCCCTTCAGGGCTATAGCGCTATGGATATTATTTATGTATTTATTTACTTAGGTATTTATTTATTTATTTATTTATTTATTTATTTATTTATTTATTTATTTATTTATTTTGTATTTATTTATATATATATTTATTTAGTCATTTACTTGTTTATTTACGTATTTAGTTATTCATTTATTTAGTTATTTATACTTATTTATTTATTTATGTATATATTTACTTATTTTGGGATCCACACCTGTGTAGTAACGGTTAGCGCGTCTGGCAGCGAAACCAAGTGACCCGGGTTTGATTCCCGGTCGGAGAAAGTTACCAGGTTGAAGTTTTTCCCGGGTTTTCCCTCAACCTAATATGAGCAAATTCTGGGTAACTTTCGATGTTGGACCCCGGATTCATTTCACCGGCATTATCACCATCTCATTCAGACGCTAAATAACCTCAGATGTTGATAAAGCATCGTAAAATAACCTTACTTACTTACTGGCTTTTAAGGAACCCGGAGGTTCATTGCTGCCCTCACATAAGCCCGCCATTGGTCCCTATCCTGAGCAAAATTAATGCAGTCTCTATCATTATATCCCACTTCCCTCATATCCATTTTAATATTATCTTCCCATCTACGTCTCGGCCTCCCTAAAGGTCTTTTTCCCTCCGGCCTCCCAACTAACACTCTATATGCATTTCTGGATTCGCCCATACGTGCTACATGCCCTGCACATCTCAAACGTTTGGATTTAATGTTCCTAATTATGCCAGGTGAAGAATACAATGCGTGCAGTTCTGTGTTGTGTAACTTTCTCCATTCTCGTGTAACTTCATCTCTCTTAGCCTCAAATATTTTCCTAAGAATCTTATTCTCAAACACCCGTAGTCTCTGTTCCTCTCTTAAAGTGAGAGTCCAAGTTTCACTACCATACAGAACAACCGGTAATATAACTGTTTTGTAAATTCTAACTTTCAGATTTTTTGACAGTAGACTGGATGATAAAAGTTTCTCAACCGAATAATAACAGGCATTTGCCATATTTATTCTGTGTTTAATTTCCTCCCGAGTATAATTTATTTTTGTTACTGTTGCTCCCAGATATTTAAACTTCTCCACCTCTTCAAAAGATAAATTTCCAATTTTTATATTTCCATTTCGTACAATATTCTCGTCAAGAGACATATCGTAAAATAACCTACTTAAAAAATATTTTGGTACTTCGCAGTAGGCTGAGTTAAATTATAGGATCACGTACCCTATGTTAAATTCTTGCCTGTTCGCCCTTGTGAGTGTTAACTTCTCTAACATTTATTAAGTATGGCTTAGAGTGGCGCTACACGAAAGGGTTATTTCGTTATTATCACTTTTCTTTTTTCTTTTTACTTTATATTCTTGTACATCGGTTAAATTTTGGGTGCGATGTTAGCGCCTGAGTACACTTGTTCTGGAAACGCGACTTTTTATGGAACCACTTTGCATAACCTATATTGTGAGTGAAAAATGAAGAAAATTTGATGATTTACATATAATTACATGTATTGTGAACAAAAACACCACCGATTTGGTGAAATTTCTGCTATAAAATCAAGGTTTTACAAATCGTTAGCAAGTTTGATAATGGTTATTTTCAAGGGATAAATATCACTTTTCCATATTTATTAGCCAATTACCATACAAGAACGTGATGGAGTGACAATTTACTTTTTATCATGAAACATGAATTTTTATAGTATAACGTGACTTTGATACTTGAAGTAACACGCAGCCTGGGTTTTCTTATTGTTAGTGATAAAACGTTAGTCATGTTATATCGGTGGTCAGGGCTCGGGCTTTGATATTCCCCAACGCTGGGAGAAATACAAGCTCTGCGTGTTAAACAGAGTCGGTGAAATTGTTGTTTCTGTGTAACATATAACTCAATTAATTTTGTTCAACGAAGGCAAGAAATTCATGATACAGTAAGAAAACTTTCTATATTTAGAAGAGCTGTAGATTGGATATTTTCCAATGCTGTAATAAAAAAGAACATAATAACGTTTCGAAGATTGGCGACATCTTTCTCTGTAGGTGAAAAAAAATTGTTTCAGAAGAGATTCTTAGTCCTTGCGGTCGTTACGAACATACAGGGTGGATTTCTAAAACACGGACAAAATCGTGGTTCCAAACCTCGGCCTTTAAACCGGGATCGACGTCTGAATCCTTGTGCGATTTCTAAAACGAAGTCGAGATG
This sequence comes from Periplaneta americana, assembly GCF_040183065.1. Classification (NCBI taxonomy): domain Eukaryota; kingdom Metazoa; phylum Arthropoda; class Insecta; order Blattodea; family Blattidae; genus Periplaneta; species Periplaneta americana. Next base: position 28,162,892 of record NC_091129.1, on the reverse strand, counting down.
CTGGTCGAGAAGACACAGATCTAATAATCGATTTTTATCCCTGTAAACAGTCGATATTAAAAAGAAATGAACATCGGGATTAATATTTTTATTGAATTGCTGTAAGTTAACTCAATTATTTAATTTGTGCTATAGTTGTTCATTTTAATGTATTAGTTGTATCACTGTGCTGGACTTTTATTGGCCAATGGCTGTTGTCCAGCACATAAATATCAATAAATATTATTATTATTATTATTATTATTATTATTATATTATTACTATTATTATTATTATTATTATTATTATTATTCCTTACCGAACTAGATTTTACCTTTCGTAGCGTCCTGACATAAACATTTAAGGTTAGAGTTTGAACCCTAAAAGTCCAGGATATACTAACCGATAACTTTTCTAACTTGTTTGGGAACTAAAATGCGCAACCTGCTGATTAAATACTAAATATCTGCGACTATTAATAATATACTGGACCTATACTTCTTTCTTTAGACATCATCCTGATAGTGCTGTATTTTCAAAATTGTCTCATAATAATCTCTTTCTATTATCTAATATTATTTGAAATATATAAACATTCTATGTATTTTAGCTTAATTCTGCTACACAGTTTATTTCAGTGTCTAACTGTCACTTAATAAAATTGTTGAATTGTTTGTAAGTTCATGCATATGTATATACATTTTTGCTGGTTGAGTGGGAGAAAAGGCCTTACGGCCTTAACTCTGCCAGCTAAAATTAATCATTATTATTATTATTATTATTGTTGTTATTATTATTCACTGCGGGCTAAAGCAGGGAGATGCACTATCACCTTTACTTTTTAACTTCGCTCTAGAATATGCCATTAGGAAAGTTCAGGATAACAGGCAGGGTTTGGAATTGAGCGGGTTACATCAGCTTCTTGTCTATGTGGATGACGTGAATATGTTAGGATAAAATACACAAACGATTAGGGAAAACACGGAAATTTTACTTGAAGCAAGTAAAGCGATCGGTTTGGAAGTAAATCCCGAAAAGACAAAGTATATGATTATGTCTCGTGACCAGAATATTGTACGAAATGGAAATATACAAATTGGAGATTTATCCTTCGAAGGGGTGGAAAAATTCAAATATCTTGGAGCAACAGAAACAAATATAAATGACACTCGTTAGGAAATTAAACGCAGAATAAATATGGGAAATGCGTGTTATTATTCGGTTGAGAAGCTCTTATCATCCAGTCTGCTGTCCAAAAATCTGAAAATTAGAATTTATAAAAACATTATATTACCGGTTCTTCTGTATGGTTGTGAAACTTGGCCTCTCACTCTGAGAGAGGAACAGAGGTTAAGGGTGTTTGAGAATAAGGTGCTTAGGAAAATATTTGGGGGCTAAGCGGGATGATGTTACAGGAGAATGGAGAAAGTTACACAACACAGAACTGCAGGCATTGTATTCTTCACCAGACATAATTAGGAACATTAAATCCAGACGTTTGAGATGGGCAGGGCATGTAGCACGTATGGGCGAATCCAGAAATGCATATAGAGTGTTAGTTGGGAGATCGGAGGGAAAAAGACCTTTGGGGAGGCCGAGACGTAGATGGGAGGATAATATTAAAATGGATTTGAGGGAGGTGGGGTATGATAGAGACTGGATTAATCTTGCACAGGATAGGGACCAATGGCGGGCTTATGTGAGGGCGGCAACGAACCTTCGGATTCCTTAAAAGGCATTTGTAAGTAAGTAAGTATTATTATTGTTATTATTATTATTATTATTATTATTATTATTTTATTACTTCATTAAAAATATATATCGTAACTCTAACATAGCATTATCACCATCGTACTCCTTAGACATGGACTCTATTCTACTTTTCCCTCGTGGCTGTTACATAGGCTACTATATTATCTACTCTTCCACAACTAGCGGGAATAAATCCTAACCCCTTAGTAGTACGAAGAACATCTCTTAAGGCTTTTTTGCGAAAAGAACACGGGTCCTCTGTACCTGTAGCCTTAAGTGGCTGCCACAGCAATAAATAATCGTGAGTGTAAATATTCATCACCTTCTCATAACAATGTGAGGAGGCAATTTGAAGCTTTTAGTGTGAGTTATGTTTTGTGGTAGAGTGGCGAAATAAATGGTTTCCGAGTTGTGCGGAGTCGGGAATCTTCACTTCACTTCACCACCTTGTCTGGTGCATCCCCAAACTCGCACACACTTGTGCTAGAAGTGTTTTCTCTAGGGGAAAAGATATCCAGAGTTCCAAGCTAACCGCTAACTTCCATATAGTGTCGAGGTTACAGAATACACATAATTTTATCTTGAAGCTTCTAGAAACCATAGCTGTCGAGATTATAGAACTGCACTTAACCACACAGCTGCTTCTGTCCTGAATTTGACCTCAATTAAGTCATATTACTAGCACATTTATGGATTTCTTTTTATCAAAAAATACTTTTAACAATTGACTTTTACTATTTCTTGTATACACATTTTGGATAGCGCTCATTTCGATGGTAATTATTTTAAAAAGTTTATGCTCGACCATGCCGAAATGTAGTAATTATACACCTGGTAGCAGACCTTTAATGCATGTCATTAAAGTACACCTACTCATTAAAGGTCAGGTCTTTCAGCCAATGACGACTCAGGTTACAACTGTTCAGCCAATGACAGGTCAGCTTTCTACCGTTATAAACCGCAAGTATCGATTATTCTCGGATATGCAATCGAAAGAGAATTAGCGAAAAGTCAAGGAGGCTGGAAATCCAATACTGTCGCAGAAGGTTATGTTCTGTTACTATAATAATTAGCGTTAATTGTAAATAATATTGAAATAAATTCAATTTGTCATCTCGTTTTTCAATGTCTAATTTAATTTCAGTGTTATCTCTGTAGGTTCTTATGGCCTAGCAAGGTCAATGTGGACATCTGTTCCTCGGAAAAAAATCAATACTTTCGCGTCTGCGCACATCTCACAACATACGGAACATTGCTCAATGTCAAATACAAATAAAATTAATAATATCAAGTTAGAAATATGGTCGAGCATAAAAAGTCGTATGAAACTCGCCTATAATGCTAATTAAGAAGCTCGCATGAAAATTATGAAACTCGCTTGCGCTCTTTTCATAAACATCCATACTCACTTCTTAATTACCTTCATTATAGGCTCGTTGCATAATGTACTATTTCGCTATATGAATAAAAATCCAATTTCACTTTGTTTATTGCCACTTAAATGTAGGCACAGGGTTGCCATACGTACGACTTCCCTCTTGCTTAAAAAAGGCCCTTGTGCAGACGCTTGTATTTCCCTATTTTGACTATTCTGACATTTTACTGACTCACCTCTCCAGCGACAACAAAACAAAACTTCAACGTGCTCATAATTTGTGTGTACGTTTTGTAAGCAATGTTCGTAAATATGATCATATTACCTCATCCCTGGAAACAATAGGTTGGCCTGAACTAGATAAGAAAAAGAAATTTACATTCATTTCTCCTTCTCTTCGAAATCTTGAACTCTTCTATTCCTTCGTACCTGTCGTCTCGCTTCACTTACCTTTCTTCCCACCACAATCTGAACACACGCTCTCGCCATGAAACAATACTAACAATACCATCCCATCGCACCTCCTCATACTCATCCTCTTTCACAATAGCCCTGCCAAGACTCTGGAATTCGTTATCTGCTAGCATCAGGGACTGTCGAAATAAAACTGAATTCAAACGCAAACTTACTAGGCACTTGGTCAGTAACTGAGACTCGTTCAGACATGGTTTCTTGTAAATAGTTCTCTTAATCTATCACAAAATATTTCAATATCAGGTAATTTCATTACTATAGATTTTGTTATTGTAGGTTTAATTTGTAATTCAGTAAATACAAAAATATTCTTTGTTCTTAACTACTATTATAAAATGTCTAGCTTTCATTAATCAGGTAATCTTGTCGTACTTTAATTTTTATCATCATCATCATCATCCTTCACGAATTAGGCCTCTGTAGACCTGTTTCGGCCCCATCTAGCAGTCTTCTTAACGGTCTTCCTGGTCGACGATGTCCTCTAGGTTTATATTGCATCATAATTTTTGGGATTCTTGAATTTTCCATTCTTTTTACATGATCTAGCCAATTTAATTTGTATCTGGTGATTTTTTCTTCTACTGACTCTACTTCTAATTGTTCTAAAATTTCTTCATTCCTTTTTCGGTCTAAAAGAGTATATCCTGCTGTTCTCCTGAAAAATTTCATTTCCGTTGCTTTGATTCTGTTCATGTCTTTTTTCTTTAATGTCCAAATCTCGCTTCCGTATAGAAGGGTGGGTAATGCTAGTGTATTATATATTTTTATTCTTGTAGATTTTTGTACTAATTTAGCTTTTAATGTATTGTTTATTATTCCTAGAATTTGTGTAAATTTGGTAATTTTCTTATTCACATCTTTTTCATTTTGATAAGATATTTCACAACCCAGATAATTGAAATTTTGCACTTGTTCGAGGCATTGGTTATTGTGTAATATCTTACTTCTCACTGGGTCTTGTCCTAAAAATGCCATTACTTTTGATTTTTGTGCTGAAATTTCCATCCCAAAATCTTTTAATATTTCATTTAATGTATACAATCCTCTTTGTAAATTATCCTCTGAATTGGAAATTATGACTTGATCATCGGCATAGAGTAAGGTATTTAATGTTAGAGCACTGGTTATTTTGATTCCTGATGTGTAGATTTGGTTCCATTTTAAAATAATTTCATTTATATAAATATTAAATAAAGTTGGTGATAGTGGACAACCTTGTCGAACTCCATTATTAACTAATTTTCTTTCGGATATACAGTTATTTATTTTGACACTTATTTTGCTGTCCGTGTAGATTTCTATTATATTTTGGAATAGCAAATTTGGAATATTTTTTTCTTGTAATATGTCGAATAAAAGGTCTCTTCGGACTTTATCAAAAGCTTTCACAAAATCAATAAAAGCTATATGGGTTTCTAAATTAAATTCTCTTCTTTTTTCCAACAATAGTTTGATACTAAATAATGGATCTACACATGATCTTCCTTTTCTAAAGCCATTTTGACACTCCAGAAGGAAAGTTTCAGCATGTTTTTTTAATTTTTCATTTAAAATCCTACTAAATATCTTATAACATGTGTTGAGGATACTAATCCCTCTATAGTTTTCAACATTCTGTTTATCTCCTGTTTTATATATGGGAATAATTACACTATTTTTCCATTCTTCCGGTAAAGTGGCAGTCAGATATATTCTGTTTAGAAATCTTAGTAATCTTTCTTGAAATAGATCTCCTGCATATTTATACAATTCTGAATTTAGGTTATCTTCTCCAGGTGATTTACTATTTTTCGTCTTCTTTAATGCTTCTTGTAGTTCTTCTTTTGTAATGCATTGTTCATCTGGGTTTTTTGTGTCCCAGAATTTTGAATCAAAAGTAGGATTGTTCCATAAGTTTTTGTAAAAGTCTAGGAATGTTTCTATTTTGGGGCAAGGGTTTATCTTGGCGGATTCCTTTATGTCTCTGTTCATGTATTTTAAAATTTTATATATATTGGGTTTCATTTTATAAATGTCAGTTTCTAAAAAAGATATAAACTCTTTCCATGATTGCCTGTGTCGTTTTCTAATTTCTCTGTTAGCTACCGCCCTTTTATGTTTATAATCTATTTCATCATTAACGGATTTTGTTTGAAGGTATTTTCTATAAGCTATATTTTTATTTTTTATGATCTCCTTAATTTCATCATCCCAAGATCTTAATTTTTTCTTTTGTGTGAAAGCCTTATATTTTCCGATGCTCTCCGTGGCTGCCTGTGATATTTGAGTTTTAATATTTTCCCATTCTTTGTGAATGTCTTCATCTTCAGGTATTTCTAACATTTTTTGTTCAAGTCTTTTTTGATAAAGCCAGCGTACACTGTCGTCATGGATTAATCTAATTTTGTAACGCATTAATTCTTTTTTGGGGGCATTTATCTTTGTTAAATGTAGCCATCTTGGTGTATATCTCACTTTTGCTAATACAAGGTAATGATCTGATCCAATGTCACTTCCTCTGAAGACCTTGACATCTAAAAATAATTCCGATAATTTTCTATTTGCTATAAAATAATCTATGATAGATTTTGAGCCACGTGCTGACCATGTATACATATGAATATCTTTATGGTTGTAAAATGAATTCATGATTTTCATTTCATTGTATAATACAAAATCTCTTACTTTTTCTCCATTATTGTTTATGGTAGGTTCTCCAAATTTTCCTATGGTATTTTTTATTTCGATGTTGCCTATTCTACCGTTTAAATCTCCGGCTAATAATATGTAATTATTTTTATTTACTTTATTCAAAATTTCTTGCAACTGGGCATAAAACAATTCAGTTTCTTCAACTCTTCCTTCCTCTGGAGCATAAAGACTAAAGAAAGTTAGTTTGCCTCTTCCTATCTGGAGTTGTACTTCTAATATTCTTTCATTCCAGTATGTATAATTGTTTATTTTGTTTTTTATTGATTTATGAATCCAAATCATTACTCCGGCCTGTGCTCTTGTCTTCTTATTAACACCATTATATATGATTATGTAGTTTTTTGTTTCAGTTGTACCTTTTAGTTTCTTTTTTGTTTCTGTTATTGCTGCTATTTTAATCTGCTTTTTATTCAATATTTCATCTAGTTCTTCTTCTTTATGATTGATCCCTCTAACATTCCAAGTAGCGTATGTGAACATATTTTGTTTTTTCCAATTTCGTTTAACCGTTGACTTGCTCTGGGTTGTCATCAAATTATCTATCCTTATACTGCTTGTTTGAGGCTTGAAAGTAATGTAGTTTTCCCTAAGATAGGTTACTAGCCTTATCATTAGGTAGTCCAGTAGTGGGGCTGCCACTTAATTTTTATTGTAATTGTAATTGTAAATTTAATGTTAATTGTAATTTTATTGTTCATATTATAGTTGTAATCTCCTGGCAGAGGGATAGAGAAGGCCTGATGGCCTTATCTCTACCAGGTTAAATAAATGAATGAAATGATGAAATGAAATGATTAGCCTAAAAATGTCCCGTTAAGGGCAAAGGCCTCCTCCTATAGAGGGAGAGCTCTATTTGTCTCACGCGGTGAGCTACTCCGCGTAAGAGTGGAATTGTTCACTTGTTTCACATTCTGCACACTTTGGTATTGTACGCTTGTTTCTGTCGCACTGGTTTTAATCGCTGTTCACTTGTCTTCTTATGTTTTTCCAGTCTTCCCTATGTCTTGCTCTGCTTGACCAATGGCTTCCTACTCGTTCACTGAAGAGGTCGGCCCATCTTCGTGTTTGTCTTCCGGGTGATCTCTTGCCAATGCGGGGATCCCATAGTGTGACTTTCTGCTTCCATCTTCCGTCTGTAAGTCGTACAACATTGGCCTCCCCACTTCCATTTGGTGTTGGTGGCTTGCAGTGCTGGATCTTTAATTGCTGCCATCTTTTGTAGCACTTCGTTTGGAACTCTGTCCCTCAGTGATAAGCCTAGTATCTTTCTCAGCATCTTTCTTTGGCATATTTGGAGACTGTTACGAAGTTTGGAAGTAAGAGACCACGTCTGGCACCCATATAACAGTACAGGAGTTACGCAGGTCTCCAATATTTCTACTCTGAGTTTTTTGCTGAGTGTTCCCTCCAGTACGATGCACTTGAGACTCCAGAATGCCTTCCACGCGAGAGATAAATAAATAAATACTACTAAATACGACTATTTTGACTAATTGTACGAGGTACGACCGCACTCTATGTCGTACGCAATTTTGTACGACTTTTTCACTGAAGGGAAAAGTAATTGGGAACTTATATAATGTTGATTTATAATTAAAATAAAATTGATGGTTAATTCGTCCCTTTTTGACAAGTTTTCTTCATTAAGTATGTCCTGGACTAATATGAAAAATCATGCTTTTAAGGGTAGAAATACTTTGAAAATCGATCTGGTAACTATCCTAGTCATGCAAGTCATAATTTGTCATCTTGAGCTCTAGGTTTCACGTATTTGGCTCGGTTATATCAAAGTAATACGAGTTTATGTCTTTTATAAATTAAATAGTACCGCAATAGCATTAAGAAGTCTAAACGGACCGACATTATAGAGGTGTCGGGTTTGAGTCGACTGTAGATGAATTAATTTGATATAATTTTCAGCAGCCACATTTGTCGATATTAAATAGGCCAAAGATCAAATTTCTGCTGACGCTGACTTTAAATATAACAAAGTTGTTTCTAATCAAGCGTCATCGTGCACGCCTTATTGCGATGACAGTGTTGATGATGAAGAAATGGGTGGTGGTTTGTTTCAATGCTGAATGTCATTGTGGATGTGAACAATAATTACATAGTAGTATTTTTAATTGGAACTAAAATTTACTGGTAGACATATATTATACAGTATATAAGTATATATGTATATATAGTCTGCTTCGCTAGCTAGTCGGTATAGCGCTGGGCTTCTGTGCTCGAGGTTGCAGGTTCGATCCCGGCCTAGGTCGATGGCATTTAAGTGTGTTTAAATGCGACAGGGTCATGTTAGTAGATTAACTGGCATGTAAAAGAACTCCTGTCGGACAAAATTCCGGCACACCGGCGACGCTGATATAACTTCTGCACTTGCGAGCATCGTTAAATAAACAATATATATTTTTTAATTTAATATATATATATATATATATATATATATATATATATATATAGATTTATTTTGCGATTCTTTATCAACTGCGTAATGACATGAAGGTGATAATGCCAGCGAAATGACTCTAGTGCCGAAAGTTACCCATCATTTGTTCTTAATGGGTTGAGAGAAAACCCGTGTCATGCAAGATTTGAACTCCGGCCCGCTTGTGTCACAATCAGACTTGCCAACCATTACTACACAGCGGTGGACTAGAAATATATTAGGAAGTTGCGAAATGTACGACAATTTTATGCTGAAGTACGACAATTTTCATAAGTTAGTACGACGGTTTCGATTCCTTTATCTGGCAACCCTTTGTAGGCGTTACAATATTTACAAGGCAGGATTTCCCTTTAGATTAAGTTGCAAAGGAGAAAAATTAGTATACTTCTTATTTGGAGCTGTTGTAAATGCGTATATCCACTAGACTATCCCTCTCAAAATAAATTACAAAGGAAAACTTCGGAAGGTTGTTTGTTGTTTAGTCAACTCTCCGAAGTCAGGTTTGAATCTCAATAGTGACACCCATAAGGCATCACTCATGAGGCAACTAAGCCAGGAGATAATGAGGTAGGGTGACATGTTCCTTTCCCCCTCCATTGCATTCATCACAGACTAAGTGTATATTACACTAATCAGACTTCAGATGTATACAAATAATTTTTCTACCTGTGACACATATCGTGAAGTAAGATGTACTGATAAATAATTGATTAAATGGCGATCTTACTCATGTTAATTATGTAACCATGTGTGGCTTACAGCTGTTTCGGTGTTACTTCACACCATCCTCAGAGCCTACTAGATCTCGGCGCTATCTCAACTTCGCTGCCTGTTGTGTGGGTGCGTTCGTGTGATGAAGAGTTGTGTCAAATAGTGTGTGTGTTCTGAAATTGATCTGTGTGTTGAGAATTTGATTAGGGTGTGTCTTAGTGTGTCTGTATATTTCATATTGTTCTAGTGTGTTGAGTTTTTGGTTTTTGGGTCGTATGTGTAGGATTTCCATGTCTGTATTTATGTTATTGTATGTGTGGTTAGCATTAGTTATGTGTTCGGCATATGTAGAAGTATTGTGTCCTCTGGTTATTGCTTTAATGTGTTCTTTGTATCGAGTTTGGAATGATCTGCCTGTCTGTCCAATGTAGAAACTGTCGCAACTATTGCATGTGAGTTTGTATACACCTGAGATCTAGTAGGCTCTGAGGATGGTGTCAAAAACACCGAAACAGCTGTAAGCCACACATTCTTACATAATTAACACGAGTAAGATGGACATTTAATCATACATTTATATTCAATTGCTAAAAGTAATGTACGAAAGATTCAACATGGATTATTCGGAAAGTTGTTTCTTGTTTAGTCAACTGTCGGAAGACAGGTTTGAGTCTCACAAGTGACACTCATAAGGCAACACTCATGAGGCAACTAAGCCAGGAGGTAAGGGGATAGGGTGATATCTTAATTCCCCCCTCTATTGCATACATCGCTGACTAACTGCATATTAAAATAATCAGGCTTCAGATGCATACAAATAATTTTTCTTTCATTGACACATACCGTGAAGTAAGATGTGCTGCCTGAAAATAGATGTAGAATAGAATAGAATGTTTTATTTTCTCTGGCAGAGTTAAGGCCATAAGGCCATCTTTTCCACTCAACCAGCCTTAATCAATACCGGTACAATACATATTTAAATTACGAATATTTACACTACACTTAAAAGATTTTCCAGCAATATTCTTCAGTTAAGTTTTAACAACCAGTACATGTTTATTTAAATTTACATGAACCTATAAGATAATGTAGAATTTAATGTATGAGCTAATTTAATTCAATCAATTATAATTAATTTGAGAGAGCTAGTAAAATGATGATAATTAATTTAATAAACGTATATTAGAACTATGTTATAGGGAGAAAAAATATAAATCTAAAATATATTTTTATAATGAGAATATTAATGTAATGAAATTTTTCCATTAGAGGTTTTGTATTCTATTTAGAGAAATTAATGATAATAATAAGGATGGACAGATGTTAGTTTCATTGTAAGTAACAAATATTAATTAGTAATTAATCTGTTAAGAAAGAATTTATGTAATTTTGACCTAAATGAAGTTATTGTCCAACAACCTCTTACATCACTGGAAGCGAGTTCCAATTTCTAGCAACTGAAACTGTATAAGATGAAGAATATAAAGATGTCTTGTGGTAGGGTATAATGAATAAATTGTTATGATGAGTCCTGGCACTTAGCTGATGTAATGCTGATAGATGTATAGACTTAGAAGTAAAAAAAATGACCTCTCCACTTCGTGCAGGTCCTGATTCACACGACTAGGAAAAGGATGTTTATTTTGCATCTAATTTACTCCTTGAATATATTTTCGTTACAGATTGTTCATAATACTTGACTTACAAACAGACAGAAAAAGCAACAAACAAACAAAACGAAGGAGAAACAGATATTAAATTGCTTTTAAGTAATCCGATTTTTTCTCTCTCTTTAAGGCCGGGAGGGTAACATCCCTGTGCACCGCGACCTGAGGTCTATTGTACGCCCCCGGGATAAGTTGCAAGCCCACCGACCGCACCCACGCCGAACCGACCTAACCGCTAACACCCTTACGACCAGTACCGCCATCCCTTCAAGTCCGTATACCCCACATTCCCACCTCAAACGGTCTGAGGTGTAAACCACTCCTCCCGTCTTCTCAACGGTCTGAGGTGTAGACCCTCTCTCCCGTCGGGAAAGGTTCCGCTGCTAGGTCACCAGCTACCGCGCTTGAAATATCCATGGAGGCCGGCCGAGAATGTCAGCAGCTTCGGAGGGCCGCCGTATGCGCGTTCTGAAAACTCAGGAAGACAACCGGAATGATAAGGAAAGGATGATGAGGGAGGAAAGGAAGTGGCTGCTTTTCGATTGCTGGTAAAATTCATATTCTGGGAATAATAAGTTAATTAAGCAGTAAAATATCGCTGCAATCGAAAAGTATTGGGAATAAATTTGAATAAAGAACAAAAAAAAAGTTTCCTTCCCAGGCAGGATTAGAACTACAAAAGTCTTAGTTACCAGTCTATCGTGCTCTGGAGTGAACAAGGCTCTGAAATCAGCTACAAGGCTCGGTCCGGTTTTTTTGCCACTACTGTACTTTAGTTTTCCCGGTTTCTACAACACTTTCAGAAATGACATGATGAATTTCATACTTCAACAACACCCATGCCAGGTAGTTCTTTGTTTGTCTCGAAAATTAATGTTTTTGGACTATGGTTGTTACAAAAAACCTTCAATTATGTAAGTTTTAAATTACATCAATTTTCTCTTATCTCAAGTCAGTTAAATATCGTATTCAGTTGGTAATAGGCTTACGTAAGCAAAAGTGATATTCGTGAATTACGAATGCCATTCATCGCGTGTGAAGCACACAAGAGAATTCCTTTACTACTTATTTTCATGGTCCTTCTCGCTCATCTTTCTCACTTGTAAGTAGAATCCGAATGTTTGACAAAATCCTTTTTTACTGGGTAGAAGTAAACCATTATTTCCATAGATATAATAGTGATTAGTAGTAAATCAAAGTAATAGGGCCAATTTATTTGCCAATTTTGTCTTTTTATGGTGTTTCTTATTAATAAATGTCTTTTTTGTCATTTTAAAGAAATATTTCTTGTTTACTTGCAATTTTCTAATTAATTTAATGTAATGCATATGGACTTTAAATATTTGAAACAATGACTAACTTTACTAACAATTGTAGGCCTAAATGGAAGTAATTTATTTCTGTGCTTTATCTACTAATAATCGTGTTTTAATACAATTGGTGTGATATGAATAATGATCGACAATCCAGAGTTACAAATATAATATTGTCATGTCTTCACGATACCAACAATCAGCTTTATAATTTTAAATTTTATGCTCGTTCTCAAAGAAGTTGTCACGTAGAATTTTCAATAGTTTGCTTTCATATTTTCAAAAATCTTTCTGTTACAATTTTGTGCTACACGTGTTTATTGTTGTAGGAGAAAGGAATTTGAGTGAGGAACAGTCAGTTATTGTCGGGTGACAGAAGGTATAAGATCCGTTAGCTAGAATGCCTAAATTCAGTTAGCCATTGAAAAGTAACTTCATGCTTACGTTAGTGAATTTGGTGCCCATGTGTTTTCAACCGATGGAACTGTTTTGTTATGTAGCCTAAGGTTTGTGAAAAGACAATTAATCACAAACAAAAGTCTTTTATAAGTCAACATGTGTCACCTACGAAGTAAATATGTGAGTTATGTTGATATAATTTAAATTTATTGCTACATTATGCAACGAGCCTATAATTCTAGTAATTAAGACGCGAGTATGTTTGTTTATGAAACAAGCGCAAGCGAGTTTCATAATTTTCATACGAGCGTCTTAATTACCATTATAGGCAAGTTTCATACGACTTTTTATGCTCGACTATATTCCTAACTTGAAATTATTCATAAGTATTTATGTTATGGTTATGTAAGTGAGGAGGGGAACTGACCTGAATTGTGAGATGTGCGCAGACGCGAAAATATTGATTTTTCCCGAGGAACGAATGTCATTGACCTTGATATAATCTAGATAATAACATGAAGATTAGTCTTGATATAAACTGGAAATTGATTTAGAATTGAAAAACGAGATGACAAATTGAATTTATTTGAATATTATTTACAATTAACGCTAATTATTATAGAAACAGAACATAACCTTCTGCGACAGTATTGGATTTCCAGCTTCCGTGACTTTTCGCTAATTTTCTTTCGATTGCATATCTGAGAATAATCGATACCTGCGGTTTTATAATGGTACAGTGGTGATTTCCCATTGGCTGAACAACTGAACTATAATGAATAGGTGTACTTTAATGAGGTGCATTAAAGGGCTACTACCAGGTGTATAATTACTACAATTCGGCATGGTCGAGCATAAAATTTATAATGCCTTTTTCAATTCAGTGGTGTTGTAATTCCGCAAGAACAATGTTGTAAATACCTAGGAGTGTATTTAAACTCCAAACTTTCTTGGGGAGAGCATGTTGATAATGTTACAGGCAAAGCATGGAGGGCACTTCACTTTATTATGAGAATCTTGAGAAAGGCTAGCCCCAAATCGAGGGAAATAGCATATCTAACATTAGTGCGACCGTTAATGGAATACGGAACTACGTGTTGGGATCCCTATAGAATATATCAGATAAATTCCTTAGAAAGAATCCAGTATAGGGCAGCTAAATTTGTTAAAGATAAAAGAGAAGATGGGAACGATACGATAAAAGAACTTAAATGGGAAACTTTGGAAAACAGACGTAGAAAAACTAGAATAACGTCATTGTATAGAGCACATGTAGGTCAGAAAGCATGGGTAGACATAACGGCTCGGTTAGAAAAGCCAACGTACTATGGTAGGAACGATCATGATTTTAAAATCAAATGTAGGAAACAGAAAACGGATGTAGGTAAATTCTCATTTTTAAATAGAACTATAAATGATTAGAATGACCTACCTGCAGCGGTCTTTGAGGGCTGTCCTTCCTTAAGGAGATTCAAGAATAATTTAAAGAGTTGTGTATAAAGTGAAAATTAAAATTAAGGTGACATCCAACATTTAATTTTTTAAGGTGACATGTATTTATCTAGCCTGACGAGTTTACTTCCTTGGTTTGAATTGTAAATTATTTAAAAATAGCGTGTAAGAGGGCCTTAGACTAGAAATGTTTAGTTTAAATGTAGTTCTGTTTATAAGTATGCATAAGAATGCAATTATTAGACTTATTTGAACTGTTGTATCAGTGAAGCGAGGTGAGTCAGTGAAGTTATGGTTTTACAGTGCAGTGAACAGTTCTGATCAGTGATAATTTATAGCGTCAATGAAATGTGTTCTATAGTGTCAGTGAAATGTGTTACAGAGTGTCAGTGAAATGTGTGCTAAATTGTCAGTGAAATGCGTCATAGTGCCACTGCAGGGAATGAGATGAGAGTAAAGTGAAAGACTATTGAAAATTATGTAGGACCTATACATAATTATGTAGGTTGTGTTGTAAAATTAGGTGTTTTATTTTATGTTTTATTATTATTGTGTTAAATTGTATTGAGTATTCTTATTGTATTGTGTATAAAATTGTATATGTGTTGTAAATTTTATTATGTATTGTAAATTTTATTGTGTATTGCTTATCATTTTAACTGTGTATTGTTAATATTGTATATACCACTGCCACCGGGTGCTTGCCCACTTGCAGTGTAAATAAATACATACACACATACAAAGATTACTGTGCTTCTTTTTATGTTTTATTGCCTTTTTTTCTTGCCTATTTTAACTCCTATAAATGCCTAAAAATCCGGGCTCTGCTTATAAGCGTCTTTCCCGGACATTATTTTGAAATACGTTTTCAGTCTTAGGCACTCTAACACAGCTTATTACGATTCACTTTACAGCGGCGAATAATATAATCGATCGATAGTGGCAGAGCGCATTAAACAGCATTCTTTACGAGAAGAGGGCAGATTGGAGCCACTGTATAGGTGGCGGAGCGGGCATGAGGATAATTACAGTAATTGAGGCAATTTGAGCGGCCCTTGTCACGAACGAGCGTCGCGTGACAGGGACGCAGGAAGTACGGCGTGTGACGTGCGATTTATACGGCCCGCTATGCTAATGCGCGGCGCACGCAAAAACAAGTGGCAAACGGAGAGCGCTGCTTTAAAACTGTTAGCGGTAGATAAGAGCTGATTGCAGTAAGTGAGATGTCTAGATTACCTTAGCAGGGGTCTCGAACTCATTTTGTGGGCGGGCCAGATATTTAATTTTAAAATGAAACAAGTCGTAACTCTTCTGCGCTGAGTTGCCTCCCCTTTAAATTATTCAAATTCTTTCTGTGGAATGGTGAATCCCGATGTGGGGTGGGGGAGCCTTTAAGTTGAGGCTCGCATTGCTATTTTATCTCTGACAGTCTGTATGGGACAAGAGAATCGAACGTAACTTTTTACGAGGAAAGTACTCCAGTTGTCAGAAAGAAAATTTGGAAATTTCTACATCATTAACAATGGTTAATAACGTAGTTGTCGAATATAAAAATAAACACATCAAAAGCAAACATTCTAATGGAGGCAGATAAATAGTAATATGCGTTACAAGAGCGGTATGTTGAAGTTTTCATGTTCGAGGAAAAGTTTGAAAAAGCGAAACGTAGTTGAGCTTTTTTTTATTTCTTTTTTATTTCCGACAATTGAAAGAAAATATACCGCTCGTGTATCGTACATTATTTTGTGCGAAGTTCGTTTATTACATACCTGAAAGATGAATTTCTAATTAGTTGCAATGGTGTTGCTAGGATACGAGCGCTAATGTGTGGTGTGAGTGAATATAATATTAGTTCAAGTTTGTAGTGAAATAGTCAACAAGGGTTAGGTCTTTTTATATTAAATAAGTTATGTCATTGTTAAAGTATTAAATTAGTTATGGAGGGAAGAATTATTTTTAAGGGAACTGAGAATAAGAGAAGGGAAATAGAATAATACTGGATAAAGTAAAAGGATGGCCTAGTGAAAATGAAGGGACATCAAAGACATGGCAAGAACAGGCTTCAAGGGTCAGTACACGTCTTTTTTAAAATTGTAAATAGTGCTAGTAAGGGAATGCTGGCCCTAATACAGAAATGTGAAGGGCCAACAGGACTGAAGAATTTTGAGAAATATATATCAATTAGTTGCAATGAAATCTCCATCTTGGTTTCTGTTCAATGTCGGCAAATTTGTAAAACAAAAATATCTATCTTGAACATTGTTGCTTTAAAATATTTTCTGTGTTTACTATACTCCAGCAAGCCGTGATATACGTCTGTCTTTTTCTCCCAGTCCATAAATGCAAACTTAAAACAAACGGTAAGGTTATGCAATGATTTATTTTTCATTTTAATATTTTAACAATATTATTTGTATAACATATTGCAGTAATAACATCGGCATCTGGAATCTTGTTGATTTTTTCACGGCTTCCTTAATGTTACTTGCATCACGAATCCAGTAACTTTAGTGGAGTTGTAGAGTTTACTTAATTTTTGCAAATATTTAAAAACAATAATTGACAGTGCAATTTAGATGAAATTGCAGTGGTAAGTTTCCAATTAATTATTACTCTATTGAACGTCTCTAAAAATAATATGTTAGAAGCCTAAAGCAGTAAAATCAATATATCACTTAAGCGGTAAGAAGAGGGAAATTGTTATGTATGTTAGGTTGGGAATACTGAATGTAGAATTTTACACTTTCCGCGGATTGGTTTTGTGCGGAAACCAAGCAAATACGCACGATCTCGCACAAAAGTTATTTTTATACATCTTGATTACACTACTTTTACCACTATATTACTTTGGAAAACGTATATATATCTTTCACGTGTTAAATTTTATGTTACCTTGTTAACATGTATCGGCCTGCTATTGGCCATCATCAGAACTGGTTGTTGCTGGTCTTGGCGCCTTTTGTTTTGTTTCCTGTGGGGGTGTGTTTGTGAAGTGTAATGTGGAGTCAAAGAGTGTGTGTGTTCTGAAATTGAGTGTGTGTTGAGGATTTCATTTGGATGTGTTTTTGTGTGTTTGTATGTTTTGTATTGTTCTAGTGTGTATAGTTTCTGGCTTATTGGTTGGATGTGTAGAATTTCCGTGTCTGTGTTGATGTCTCTGTATGTGTGGTTAGAATTTGTGATGTGTTCTGCATATGTGGAAATGTTTTGTAATTTTGTTATGGCTGTGATGTGTTCTTTGTAACGTGTTTGAAATGATCTGCCTGTCTGTCCTATGTAGAAAATGTTTCAAGTGTTACATTTCAGTTTGTATACGCCTGTGTGGTTGTATTTGTTTGTGTTATATGTGTGTTGAGATGTTTTTGTAGAGTATTATTTCTTCTGTATGCGATGTTATAATTTAATTTCTTGATTGAGGTTGCAATCTTGTGTGTGTGTGGTGTTTTTTTCTTTTGTTTTCGTATGTTAGTGTGATCTATTTTTTGTATTATTGTGTTTGTGTTGTATTCTTATGTTTTTGGTGATTCTGTTTTGCCTTTCGTATTATGTTGTCTGTTATGTTGGGGCTGTCGCTGTTTTCTTGTGCTATGTATTTGATTGTTTTTAGCTCTTCTTTGTAATCATGTTGGTTCATTGGTATGTTGAGTAGACTGTGTACCAACACAGCAGAATCAAGCTGCATTCCTAGCAATGCTCTCAATAAAACTGAAGATTATAATTTATGAAACAGTTATATTACCCGTTGTTCTGTATGGTTGTGAAACTTGGTCTCTTACTTTGAGAGAGGAACAGAGATTAAGGGTGCTTGAGAATAAGATACTTAGGAAAATATTTAGGGCTAAGAGAGATGAAGTTACAGGAGAATGGAGAAAGTTATCCACATTGTATTCTTCACCTGACATAATTAGGAACATTATAACCAGACGTTTGAGATGGACAGGGTATGTAGCACATATGGGCGAATCCAGAAACGCATATAGAGTGTTAGTTGGGAGACCGGAAGGATAAAAACCTTTAGGAAAGCCAAGACGTAGATGGGAGGGTAATATTGAAATGTATTTGGGAAAGGTGGGATATGATGATAGGGACTGGATTAACCTCGTTCAGGATAGGGACCAATGGCGGGCTTATGTAATGGCGGCAATGAAACTCCGTCCCTAAGTAAGTAAGTAAGTAAGTAAGTAACTACTTTTCAAGTGTAGTAAAGAGAAACTGGAAAATGTGAAGAAACTTATAAAGACGATAATCTTAGGTAGTGAACATACTGTAATAATTATATTTTATAACAAAGTATTTTCTTCTCGCATTTATAGTGCCACATCATGAAATTGATGAATGATAGTAAAGTCATCATTATTATCCACTATTTCTCATGAATAACATTACAAAGACTAGTACAATTGCTATTGAAGGACAATTTAATATTATTTCTTATATTTTCCACATCAGAATTTATTATTCCGGGTCTTCTACAACTGAATCAGCAATTTGCAAAAGGGACCAAGTCCATAATTTTTTGCAAAGTGAGTTATACCCGTTTCTGGCTCTCCATACACTCTTCATCGATTTCAGCATTAAAAGGAACCATGTTCTATCGAATGTACACATTTAAATTGTGTATCAACATGGTTGGAACGTTATACAGTACATCCAGATTCATAAAAAAGGTTTTGTGTTGTTTTCTTAAAATTTACTTTTTCAGACTTGGTGTCTTTTGCAAATTCCTGATTCAATCATGGGTTATAAATTGCAGGCGTGATCACAAAACAATGAAAGAATGCAAAAAATAAGAAAAAAAAAAACAATTTCGAGGCAAGTTTCTTATGTTATTGGACATTGGTAAGTCGTCATCATCATCATTATTGTAATCCATCAATCAAATATTTACAGAATGAATAACATTATGTTTTTTATTTATGTATCTAAACGATATCAGCTAGAGGAAGGGCAAAGAAAGCTTGCCTATTTGACTGATGTCAGAGAACGATATTCGGTCCTCGTGCCGTCATGCTCGTTACAGGGCTGCTATGAATCACCTAATGCTGATTACAGGGCGCATTCGATAGCGCGGTCTTGAGCTGTTCGTATCGTGAAGTTATTGTGCAGAGCGGGTAGAAGCCAGCGTATGCGTTACATATTCTGCGTTTTATCCCTCATATCAGGATTTTTATAGAGTTCAAAGTGTGTTTGTAGAATAACAGAGTTCTGTATAACATTCTATGTACTTAACAATGCCCCCCGTTGGCTCTAAATTAGGAAGTGCTGATGAAACGTTACACAGTCAAACTAGGGAATTATTTATAACGTTTATAAATGTATGAAAAACGAAACAGGCTCCGCTCGTAACGTAACGAGTATATACAGATTAAAATAAATCGACCATAGTACCCTAGTTATCGGAACATTTTAATAAAATCACATACTACTAGTTATTAGTATTTTATTACAATGTCAAATATCAATTATTACACGATCACATATTTCTTATAACATCTTTGTAATTTTATTCAGTGATTTTATATGTAAAAGAATTCGTGGTTCTGTATTTTCAACAATGTTATGTTATTAGTTACTCTGCAACAAGGTTTAGGTTTCGTTACATGTGCTGTGATAAATCTCACTCGAAACATCACGCCAGCAGGCGACTGAGAACTGACGACAGTTTTCCAATCGAGTCGAAGCGAGGTCGAGTGCACCCGAACGTTTCCGAAAGTTCGCGCAGCTTTCCGTGGCAAGCTCTTCTTGCGTCTACACTACCTGTATTAACAGGCTGCCACAAAGACAGAGCATATTGTGCAATAGGCAATTGAAAGTATAAATAATAAGTTGCAGGGAGTCTTACAACAATGACAAGAAATGACTGAATAAATAAGTAGGTACTAATTAATTAGTTGAAGATCATTGTTGACCGTAGAGATGGTTGCGGAGTATAAATATCGATCCTCTCAGAGCTGCAAGAACGATGTCATCAATTGCCTTCCTCTGCAGGCCGAAACGTTGCCAGGTCTGGAAGAAGAAACCGGGAATAGTTCCGCGCGCTCCAGCCATAAGGCCTATTACTTCAATTTGTTGTAGACCGTATTTGTCCATGAAATATGGAACGGTACGTACATAGATGTTGTCTTTTTTCCCTATTTACATCTTCAGGTTGGCTCTTTTGTTTTTCAAATCTAACGTTGGGATCGATGATGTAGCCATTGTTGTTATTTGGCGGGATGGCAATCATGTCTATTCTTCTTGTACTGCCATTGTCTGCCAGTCCGTGAACTTCTTCGAACACTTTAAAATTTATTGATCTAAACTGTTCGGCGATCATCGAACGAATTCTATGGTGTCGTGAGTTACGGAGTACTTCACCGTGCGGACAAGAGCCCAGGACATGTGCAAGTGTTTCTGGCTCTCTGTGGCATCGCCGACAGAGGATGTTGTCCCGAGTCCTGCCCGGAAGGGAACGTACGGGAGACACTGTGCAGTCATTTTAATAGCATCGCGCCACTCGCTAGAGGTTAGGCCTTCACGATGTCGTATCCAGGAATTCGCCGGAGTAAACTCGCTGTATAGCTCTACGCAAAGACCTTTCTGAGGTAGGTTAGGCCACGCCTCTAATTCCTTTTCTCGCAGTTTTTTTCTCATACGTCGAGCGTCATACAAATTGGTTCGCGGGTCTTTAATTACGTCGTATGTCTCGGTTAACTGAAAATACTGTCACCTTTATTACCATGATGAAACATATCCTGCGAAATAATAACGAATTGGAAGATTTGGTCGAAACAGATAATTCTATGGTCATGCATAGCATAAAACAAGATTTATTCCACAAAGCGTTTCGTACCTATTTCACGGTTTATAAAAGGCTGATAATGTAACGTTCTTAACGTATTGGAGTCTGTGCGTATAAATTGTGGGACTCTTACGATTTGAATTATCTCCACATCAACCTCAGTATGAGATAATGCATGACATCACAAAGGCAACATAAGGCTTAAATGTATAACTCATGATTCGAATTTTTACCATGGATTTTACGCAGCGTCAAAGGGAGCTTCATTATTAATTTCAAAATTACTGTTGAAACAGAAGCACGTGAGAACGGTCCCTTTGTGTCATTCTACTCCTCCTGACCCCACAGACTGTATTTAACGATGGACTGTGTTCCCAGAGTTACAGGAGCGCTGTGTAATCGAAGTAAATAAATAGGTACAGGTGACTCCTAAATCAAGATACTGTTTTCAAAGTTTGTAAATGGAGGAAGGAAGATTGCTTTTCCATGAAATGACTAGTTAATATTATGCACTTTATGAAAGAAATGGTGAAGTCAGGATACGTTCGTGAGCTGAATTAGGCACAAATAAATGAATTACTAAATAAACTAATAAACAACACAAGTAAATACATATGTCATTAAATAAAACCAATAAATAAATGAATAAAGGAATGAATAAAGGAATGAATGAATAAATGAATGAATGAATAAATGAATGAATGACTAAATGAATGAATGAATAAATGAATAAAGAAATGAATAAAGAAATGAATGAATGAATGAATGAATAAATAAATAAAAAATGAATGAAGAATGAATGAATAAATAAATAAATGAATAAATAAATGAAGAATGAATGAATAAATAAATGAATGAATGAATGAATAAAGAAATGAATGAATGAATAAATGAATGAATAAATAAATAAATGAATGAATGAATAAAGAAATGAATGAATGAATAAATGAATGAATAAATAAATAAATAAATAAATAAATGAAGAATGAATGAATAAATAAATGAGTGAATGAATAAAGAAATGAATGAATAAATAAATAAATAAATGAAGAAATAAAGAAATGAATGAAGAAATAAAGAAATGAATGAAGAAATAAAGAAATGAATGAAGAAATAAAGAAATGAATGAAGAAATAAAGAAATGAATGAAGAAATAATAAAATGAATGAAGAAATAAATAAATGAAGAAATAAATAAATGAATGGAGAAATAAATAAATGACTGAAGAAATAAATAAATGAATGAAGAAATAAATAAATGAATGAAGAGATATATAAAGAAATAAAGAAAGTAATAAGTAAATAAATAAATAAATAAATAAATTAAAATTAATCAATTAATTAATTATTAATAAATAAATTAATTAATTAACAAATAAATAAATAAATAAATAATTAAATAAAAAATAAATAAATAAATCTCTGTGGAACGTGATACATTTTGCGTTGATATCAATTGCATTGTAAAATTCAGATTATAATATTTGATACCATTATTGTATTAATTGAGTGCTGCGTGCAATTAGAGATTAAGTTTAAATCGTATGTTTTGAGAAAATAATTGTCAAAAATTTAGAATAATGTAGAAATTTTAATGGTACATATACTCGTATCATTTGTCTTTTATCATATTTTAGACTGTATAAATTATTGTAATGCAATATCAGTTATAATTTAAACAACCAATTTTTAAATATTGTCAAATAAAGCACGGGAAACTTAAGTATTTATTGCATAAAAAGTCTGAGATTCCTTAAATTAGAGTAGGCCTATCTACGCATTAAGAACAGTAGAATAGTTTTCTTTCGTTAACATACGCGAACTTTATTGAAACAATGATACGAAGTAATAGTACATTAACACTTCAGCTTATCAAAATAAGAAGAATTTTTAGCCGATAAGCACTTATGTTTTTTATTGAAATATACCGCATAAACAAAGTAACGTATGATTTAAATTTATAGTAAGAAAAACAAAATATGTATGAAGATAATCCATTCTGAAATTATGCTACAGGTGAAAATTCTCTACTAGTGTCAAATAATAATAATAATAATAATAATAATAATAATAATAATAATAATAATAATAATAATAATAATAATAATAGCCTAAGGGCAAAGGCCTCCTGCTAGAGGGTAGCTCTGTTTCACTAACGCGGTGAGCTACTCCGCGTTAGGTTGTGTCTAGTGTTTCTTTGTTTAGTTGGAGTTGATTTCGCTGTCACTTTGATTAATTTGATTTCACTAACACTTTAATTATATTGAATGCACTTTCACTGAGTCAACTTGGGATGTTGTTTGTGGCTGGCACTGTCTTCATTTGTAGTCGACTTCCAATTGTTCTCCATGTTCCCCTGCTTCTCGCTATTCTGGACCATTGCTGGCCTGCTTGTGTTGTGTAGAAGTCTGCCCACCTCTTCCTTGGTCTGCCTCTGTGCCGGTCTCCTGTGCGCGGGTCCCACATGGTGGCTCTGTATGTCCATCTTTCGTCTTTCATCCGCGCGATGTGGCCTCCCCACTTCCACTTCAATTTGTTTGCTCTTTGTGTGACGTTTGTTGTTGATGCCATTTGGGACAGCTACTCATTGGAAAATCTGTCTCTCATAGTTATTCCCAATATCTTTCGTTCCATTTTCCTTTGGCATATTTCTAGCGCATTCATCTGTCTGTTTGTTGCCGACCATGTTTAGCATCCATAAAGTAGTGTTGGGTAGACGCAGGTTTGTAGTACTTCGAATTTGAGTCTTCTGCTGATTGTCTTGTCCAGGAGTATGAACTGGAAGGACCAGAAGGATTGCCAAGATAAGGATATTCTTCTTCTTATTTCTTTTCCAGGCTTGTCTTTAAAGGAAATTAGTTGGCCTAGGTATATGTATTCTGTTGCATATGGTAGCGTTGCTCCGTCAATTGAGATACAGTATTTTTATTCATGATAACAGATTTTACTTTGAGGATAATTTTTATCCAGAACTGGCCCAGAATCCAAAATATTTTGAAGAAAACATGCATTTTCTCCTTTTAAGAATTTCAATAATGAAATAATATAATTTTTTACAATAATACAATGTATTTTTTTAATAATTGAGCCGTTGAGAGCAGAAGTGGTGTAAGTCAAAAATGGGTGATGAGGGTTAAAGCAAACATTCTGTAAAATACAGCGCAAAGTAACAATTAATATTCATTTTATTTAAACTATTAGTAGTCGGTGGATAGCAAGAAGGACATATTAATTGTTACTTTACGCTGTATTTTACAGAATTTTTACTTTAAACCTCATTATCGAATTTTGACTTTACATCACTTCTGCTCTGAACGCCTCAATTTTAAACTACGATGAGGGGGATTTTTTAGATTTTCTTCTTTTTATTTTACTAGGTTATTTAACGACGCGGTATCAATTACGAGGTTATTTAGCGTCGATGGAATTGATTATAGCGAGATGATATTTGGTGACATGAGGTTGAGGATTCGCCATAGATTACCTAACATTTGCCTTATAGTTGGGGAAAACCTCGGAAAAAACCCAACAAGATGATCAGCCCAAGCGGGAAACGAACCCGCGCCCGAGCGCAACTCCGGATTGGCAGAAAAGTGCCTTAACCGCCCAAGCTTCGCCGGGGGCTGATTAAGTTCATCCTTTGGTGGTATAATATTATGTTCTACTGATAAACTGAATGGCTGGAAAACGATATTATAAGTATTTGATACTGCTAAAGAACCTGATGTATAAAACTTGGGTGTAACATGTTTGTAATGCGATTTTGAACCTTTTACTTTGCACAGCACTTCACATAATGAACTTTCCTGCCATTTAGGGTCGATTTCTAAAACACGGACGAAATCGTGGTTCCAAATCTCGGCTTTTAAACCGGGATCGAGGTCTGAATCCTTGTGCGATTTCTAAAACGAAGTCGAGACGCGGCTTGAGAATAAAAACCGAGGTTCGTGGGTTTTATATATGGCAACGCAGCTAAGAATCGATTTTTATTCCTGTAAACAGTCGATATTAGAAATAAATGAACATCGGGATTAATATTTTTATTACATAGCAGTAAGTCACGTTCTTTTGTTCTAAGTTAAGGTATTGCTATATTTAGGGAATATACGTGCGTTTAAAATACTAGCATTACTTAGTATTTAATAGGGAACGGATTTTTAGGTACCAGAAATGATATTACCGAAACAATTAGCACAAGTCGAGCGTTTATGTTGTAGTTTATCGTTTGTTCATAACTACTACCAACATTAACAACCGGTTCTAAGGAATTAATAACCTAGATATTAACTAGATAAAATTTTCAATTGAAACTAAGATGCAGTATAGTTCTGTTTTCACATATAATAGGCTAGTACTATGTGGAAAGCCCCAGTAGCATAAAACTTAAAATGAGAAGACAAAATCACGTTTGCTTCATATTCTTGTAGGCCCATAACATTTTCGAGTATTAAATGAAATGTCCAAAACTACTGTAAAGACTAAAAATGAAGATATATCGTCTTATAGGCATAAAGGTAAAATTAATATAAAATATTATATCTTACTTCCCTAAAAGCAATAAGAAGGTGTAAAAAAATTGTCAATCTGTCGCCTCTTGTATTTCGTTGCAGATTATTATTATTATTATTAATATTATTATTATTATTATTATTATTATTATTATTATTATTATTTTATTTAGCATTCTTGCTAAATTTTTCGTTGACTCCTTCGAAAATCGAAATATTTGCCTGAAATTATGGTCGTTATATAGTTACAAAGGATTATTCCTCTCTCTCTCATCAACCTAATCAGGAGATTTAATACTCGTAGACACAAATTTTCCTTTGATAGTCATCCAGCTGATCTACTACCTCCATCTTGTACACATGAAGCCTTGGTTTTAAACCTGCCCCAGCCGTGGTCTCTGCTTCAGACCATGGTTTCGAGCCATGGTTCAGAAAAATGAAAAAGACCTCGTTTTATAAGTCCAAACGCGGTTTAAAGCCATGGTCGTGGTCTAGATCTCGTTTTAGAAATCGGCTCTTAGAGTCAGCGAAATGAAATACAACTTTTACAGCCTCTCTTATATCGAATTATGCACAATTCATCCCCCTGTTATTTATTCGCCCGTTTTCATACTCTCTGTCGCTATCATAATATTAATACTCGATCACAACGCGATAACACGTTAGAAATTCCACTTCACACATCATCTCTGTATTCCTCATCTTTCACTGTTGCCACCTCTCGTCACTGGAACTCTGCCGCCTGAAGTCAAGGGCTGCCGAACATTGAAATCTTTCAAATCCAAGTTAGAAAATTATCTTATGACGAGTTGCCAAACTAACTTACTATTATCACAAGTGTTGTATTGCATGTTTCCACGTATTCACATTTTTTTATGTTCTAGTGATATTTAACTTATTTTATATATTTTTTTCATACTTTCCGATAATGATATATCTATAATGTGATAAGTTGAGCTATATATAATCATCATTTTCCTTACTGTGTGTACTTAAAAATATTGTATTCATTGTATGCTTTGTACTGCACTCTTTTATTACTACTACTATTATTATTATTATTATTATTATTATTATTATTATTATTATTAGCAATAATTGTCTTATTTTTTATACTTTGTATGTCTCATTTATTTTGACCTGCTGTTCACATTTTATTATGGTTTTTCCTTTCTTTCCGTATGTTATATATTATGTCTAATTTCTACTTAGTTATTGTTTACATTTTATTTTTATTATCTTATTCAGTTTTGTGTGTAAAATTGCAGTGTACTGTACTTTGTAAATTTGTTGTGTTTTTTGTAACGCAGTTTTACTCCTGGTTGAGTGTTAGAGAAGACCGTATGGCCTTAACCCTGCCAGGTTAAATAAATAATCATCATCATCATCATCATCATCATCATCATCACCATCATTATTATAGGGAAGACATGGAAGATTATTAAAATACCATCACCGGAATAACGAATTAAGTAGACTTAAGCTGTTATTGCACCCAGCGAGTCAATTATTATTGGGAGGTACAAACGATAATTGTGATTTCCCGGTTTTTGATCGCGTCTGAAACATTAATATAAGTGACATATAATTAGTCAAATCCACTTTTCTCACCTCCACGCTGGGATGTGTAAGATACCAAAGAGAGAGTGGTGTGCGGAAAGCAACGGGAAGCTACCGCATTTATCTTTCCCAAGAATATATTATGTAAATAGATATGGACAATTAAACATAGCATAAAAGTAGCAAAATATAGGTAATTTTTTCTTAATTTCCTTATCCCTAGTAAGATAGGTCCAATAAATTTGATACAGTGACATATAGTAGCTCTGTCGAACATTTCGTCCATAAATACCGGCTAGGTCGTGATGGAATTTGAACCGTGAATTGAATAGCTGCCTAGAATAACGTTGTAAGTCAGTTTTTACAGTTTGTTAGGAAATTAAAAATATGTTTATTCCATACTAACTTGTTAAATATTACAAGCTATGACAGTGTAAGGTCTGTATTAATACTTCAGTAAGTATTCACACCATTTATATATATGTATTGTCTTCATCTTCCAAATAACACAACTTTTCCAACATTTACAGTAGAAAAACGTTGTATGTCAATCCAGAAGAACAATGTTGTAAAGGAAAGAAACTTAAATACTCTCCATATTTCCTGGTAGATTCTTTATGGTTGTTATATTTGTGTACATTAAATAATAATAATAATAATAATAATAATAATAATAATAATAATAATAGACAAATTCATATCATAAGAACTTGAAACAAATTACACAATTTAGATCATATGTTTAGGCATACAATATCAATATCATACACAGACAAAAATCCTTTCTTTCTTTATTCTCTTATTAGGCAATGGCAGAATTCAGAGTAACTATAACCTTATTACCTTTAACTATTCTCCTTTAGCACTGGCGTAGCATGAAATTTTGAGCAGGGGAAGCTAACTCAAGTTGTCTTTCTTTCGTGTACATATGAGAAAACGTATTACAAAAATATAGTCTTAAAATAAATAGTAGTCAATGACAAGTCAGCAGTCCGAAGATTGGTTGGAACCTCGTAAGTAACACCAATAAGGCATGACCTCAAATGGTAAAATATGATTTCATGGTTTACACATATCTCTAATAAATAATGTCATTTGTCTTTTAAATCGCACTTTTGTTCGTAAGTCAGTGTTGATAATAGAATTGTCCTAAAAATGCAAGTAAATTGGTGTCAGGAACTGTTATTTCACTCATTATTTATTATATCAGCCACAATGCACACTAACACTTCAACTGAACACAACTCACGAAAGGGATAACTCGGGAATTTTCAATGTAAAAGCTAGCTTCTTCCGTGCCTTGCGAGCAGGGTAGGTTAGTTAGAAAGGGATGGAAAATCTGCGGGGTGGGTTACACAGAAGAATGAGTGAAAGAAACCAGTCTGCTTGCAAGATGGTGTGTGCAGGCTTCTTGTTTACTGCTGCATCACAAATCATTCTGAGCTGCCGCATCACAATATTTAACGCATAAATATAAACTCTATTAAAATTAATAAATAATTTTGTTCATAAACTGCAGGTTTATTATGAAATTATTATTAACTGGGGAAGCTGAGCTTTTTAGCTTAGATTGACGCTACGCCACTGTCCTTTAGTACTCTATAGGCCTACATTGACTTACAACATTATTCTGATCACCAGTTCAGGTCGTGTCACAGCTGGTTTAATGTCACCTTTTTTCGAAGTATATCATTTCACCTGGTCCTTTAGTGTCTTACGTACATTGTCCTTCCATTGCATGATATTAATCTTACGTTTTCTTTTTCTATTTACGTTTTTTATGAGACCATGTGTCACGCTACAAGTATGATTGTCCGCTATTTTATTTGCTTTACAACGTTATTCAGCTCAGCAACACAATCAAAATACTACAGCTCTCGAAGTAGTGTGAATATCAGCAAGACGATGGCAGCACATGATGCAAGATGTGCGATACAACATTTTTCAGCCGAAAACTCAGTTTCGCCAAAAACGGACTTACATCGTTATTCTAGGCAGCAATTCAATTGCAGAAGCCCAACATGTCCATTCGAGTATATTTTTCAGGAAATACAATCAACTGACTTAAAATAAACTGTCATTTGAATACGAGCAGGTGAGCGATTAATACAAACAGAACTAGTTGACAAAGCAGTGATTGTGTTTCTCATCAGACAAAATAAACATCAACACAAATAGTACAGCGTTGGCCTCGCTAAAGAGTGCTTGTATAGCGGCGAGATTATCTCGTTTCAATATCGCAAATTTCAATTATATTGGTTCAGTGGTCGGCAATAGAGACCATTCAAAGTAACAACGCAATTTAATGATCTTTTCTTCATGGAAGAAGAACTAAAGAAATTGACAATGTAGGCCTACAGTGTGATATTCATCTATACAAATCTATTCCACAAGGACTTTTTCATGCATTAAACTTTGTAATTTCACGCTCAAGTTTAAAACCGCACAGATGTGAAACGCACAAATTGGATCGTTTTATTCTTACGGTTTGTCATTTTCTAGACTATCTAGTTTTGTCTTCTCTGCGACGATATTGCCTAGTATAGATATAAAACTAATATTGAGTATCATGTTTGGTCGGTCTGTTGTCATATGTTTCCTATTTTTGGTATTTTCTGCTTAACATAAGATAAATTTTAATACATTCATTTCAGCGTTATAATAGCTATTTATGCAAAATGTTGCGAAATGATATCGTTCAAAGCACTAGAATTGCTTTTCCACCCACCCGAATGGGAGGTGGACAATACGGTGAGTGCTTAAAAGGCTGGTTTCGCACGTGTTTCATACAAGGTTTTTTAGACAGTCGCTCGAGAATCCCTAACGTATTAATATTTTAAAAGAATGAAATTCTTGAACTTCTGATGTTACAGACGATAGAGTATTACATTCGTATGGAAAGAGAGAGAGATTTCACGGCTCTCGAATATATACAGAGTCATCATTTTATTTTTACTAACATTTTTAATATTAACCTGTCTATACCTTTAGAGAACCGGAAACACCGCTTGCTCCCCCCTCCAAGACTGAAGTTCGATGATACTGGCGTAAAACACAAATCACTCTACTAGGTATAGAAAGGAAGAAAAGTAGTTCATCCATTTACGTAAACTAGGAAATATCGCGATTTTGAGTTTGATAATTTTCATTAGGTTTTTCTTTAATTAAAGTACAGTACTGTATTAAGAATAAGTGTTTTTACTCACGAAGTGAGTTATCCATGCGAACGTATTCATTATGCGATGTATATTATACTGTCTACAGCACATTAGCGTACAATATAGAGAAAGAAGTTAAATTGAAAAATAATCATAATATGAATATTTAAACACAATTTTGAAAATGGTGGCCGTTCATTTCGATACAGGCTCCAGTTCTTTTGTGCATATTATCGCACTATAGACTTTTGCATCTAATTCCAATTGCCAGTTTCGTCCTTCGTACTAGTAACTCATGTTGAAATAATTCTGTACACACTCTATAAAAGAGTACCTTGCGTACTGTAAATTCAATCTTCACTTCTGCCCGATCCGAAAATATAAAATTACTCAGACATGCTATCTACTGTCCGTCCAAGTGGTTATGCCGCAGGATTGTAGAAAGGGAGAAAATCACGTGACAGTTAATTACTTAACGAAGCCCTTTTATTTAAGTTAAATTAAACAGCTGTATAATATTACGTAAATGCCCAATTCCTAAGAGAAATTAATGTTTTCAGAAAAGAGCTAAGACAGCCCAGCTTTTACAGAGGGGCGAGCAGAAGCAGGTGGGGGAAATCGGGATGCGACGTAGGCAAACGGACAGTACCTGTGCGAAAATATGATTCAATATTGAAAGCTCTTTCGTCACTGGAAAACGCGAACATATTTCTGGAACGTACTATACTCAGTAACTCAGTACTGCTTACTATCTGCGGTCTTGTCTCTGTGTGGAGTTGGAACTTCATTAGTAGAAGGGGTGGGAGTGAAGTACATTCAAAAACTCAGGTACAATAAAAATTGAAGTAAATATAAAATGATGTCCCTGTAGTAGGCTATGATGATTGTTTTATTGGTTGTTAGGAAGTTGTTTAAGTGGAGTTATGCTTTTCATGTAATTTTTGAATATACAATTATTACAACGAAAGTGTTGAATATAATTAGGAAAATGAATTATTCGGATGTGAATAATGTATGGCGCTTGTCTGCCGATCCGGAGTTGCGCTCGGGCGCGGGTTCGATTCTTGCGTGGGCAGTTTACCGGTTTGGTTTTTTCCGATTTTTTCCCCAGCCGTAAGGCGAATGTCAGGTAATCTATGGGGAATCCTCGGCATAGTTAAATAATCAATTAAAAAAAAAGAATAATGTATGTATCAGATCTCTAAATGTTGTAATATCCAATTTAAGTAATCATGTTGTAACATTTATAATAAATAAAAGGGTTGCAATTTATGTTTTCAGTATTTATAATTAGCATTCTTAAAAGTATTTACAGAAGGCCACATATCAACTAAGTAATATTCTTAAAAATTGTAATCTTAATGTATCAACAAAGAAAACTAAAGTTTTAGCTTTTAAAGGGCCAGATACCCTACGAGCAAAAATTATTTTGGATGGGAAACCTATTGAGCTAGTAAATAATTTTAACTATCTAGGCTGTAATATCTCCTATTTTAAGAAGGAAGATATTTTTAATAAACTTAGTAAATTTAATTTTATATGTGGCACAATAAAGAAATCCCTTAAATACACTAGAAGAGAAACCAAACTAAAATTCTATAAGGTTATGGCTGTGCCTATATTGCTGTATGGTAGTGAATTTTGGACTTTAACCAGGAAAGAAGAAAAAACTATAGAAGCAGCTGAAATGAGGTTTTTACGTAGTGTAGCCGGTTGCACACTTTTGGATAAAAGAAAAAGTGAAGATATCAGGAATGAATTATATATTTTTAAACAGATGGATAAAATAGAGCAATATAGGAACAATTGGAAGGAGCATGTTCAGAGTATGAAACCAGGCCGAATATCAAAAATTATTTTAGACTATAATCCAGAGGGTAGAAGAAGTGTTGGTAGGCCAAAGAAGAGATGGATACAACTTTTTAATTGAAATCTATGAGACCGGAACGAGCCTAAATGGCTTAAGCCGTGAAATGTTGATGATGATGATGATGATGATGATGATGATGATGACGATAAAACTATTTTTAGGCACGGAAATTTTCTTTGAAGCACGCTAATTTGTGGACGCGAAAATCAATGACATTTCGATACTAAAAGGAGAATCGATAAGTCTTCATTATGAAACGATGC
Source organism: Periplaneta americana (assembly GCF_040183065.1). Classification (NCBI taxonomy): domain Eukaryota; kingdom Metazoa; phylum Arthropoda; class Insecta; order Blattodea; family Blattidae; genus Periplaneta; species Periplaneta americana. Next base: position 28,130,488 of record NC_091129.1, on the reverse strand, counting down.
TCTAAAAATAATATGTTTAATTATAATGTGTTTAATTATAAATTTTTTCCTAGTATAGTTTAGACCAAGCTTTGCAGCTGATTTGTACAGTTATTCTTATTCTGAATACATTCCCACAGCCTATATTTACTGGACTTCAATAACATATCACTATTAATTTACTACATATCACACATCTCGGCCCTCTTAAGCAAAGGGAAAGCAGGATCCATTGGACATTTCGTAAAAAAACTGGTACTTAAATGAATATCGGCGTAAAAATAATATACGTAATGAAATCTGGCATATGATTTAGTTTCACTATTGGCTTTCAACATTCTGATAAATTTGCTTTGTCTCGAATTCGTGTTCCGCCTGTCTTCAGAAATCCAGACAGACGTAAAAGTGTCTGTGAAAGAAATGAACTGCAGAAGAGAGATCGGATTGAGGTTACATATGGACATCCCACAAATTGTGGAGTTCTACTGACGTTTATATTTGTCTTATTACCTCCTGACAGATATCGGAACCACGACATTCTTCTTTCCTAGTAATGTGGTTCCATATATCTGGAGGCGGAAATAACTTTCTTCCTTGTGAATAGAAATTCATTCTCGGGAGGTTTTTTTTTTTTACCTTCCCCCACAAGGGATATTTTACTTGTTCTATTATTTCCGACTTTTTTCCACTTTTATCCTTACATCCACATATTACCTATCATCATATATTATTACATTAATCAATATAGTAATATATTATGTACTTATACGACATTTCCAGGAGAAACTCTGTCATCGGAAAGAGTTTAATTCGGCTTTATTTTAACATTTAATTTTTAAAGCTGACACATTTATACGCTTGACATCCGAAAAATCTGGCTACATTTTCTATTAAGATAGATAGGTAGATGATAGATAGATAGATAGATAGATAGATAGATAGATAGATAGATAGATAGATAGATAGATAGATAGATAGATAGATAGATAGATAGATAGATAGATAGATAGATAGATAGATAGATAGATAGATAGATAGATAGATAGATAGATAGATAGATAGATAGATAGATAGATAGATAGATAGATAGATAGATAGATAGATAGATAGATAGATAGATAGATAGATAGATAGATAGATAGATAGATAGATAGATAGATAGATAGATAGATAGATAGATAGATAGATAGATAGATAGATAGATAGATAGATAGATAGATAGATAGATAGATAGATAGATAGATAGATAGATAGATAGATAGATAGATAGATAGATAGATAGATAGATAGATAGATAGATAGATAGATAGATAGATAGATAGATAGATAGATAGATAGATAGATAGATAGATAGATAGATAGATAGATAGATAGATAGATAGATAGATAGATAGATAGATAGATAGATAGATAGATAGATAGATAGATAGATAGATAGATAGATAGATAGATAGATAGATAGATAGATAGATAGATAGATAGATAGATAGATAGATAGATAGATAGATAGATAGATAGATAGATAGATAGATAGATAGATAGATAGATAGATAGATAGATAGATAGATAGATAGATAGATAGATAGATAGATAGATAGATAGATAGATAGATAGATAGATAGATAGATAGATAGATAGATAGATAGATAGATAGATAGATAGATAGATAGATAGATAGATAGATAGATAGATAGATAGATAGATAGATAGATAGATAGATAGATAGATAGATAGATAGATAGATAGATAGATAGATAGATAGATAGATAGATAGATAGATAGATAGATAGATAGATAGATAGATAGATAGATAGATAGATAGATAGATAGATAGATAGATAGATAGATAGATAGATAGATAGATAGATAGATAGATAGATAGATAGATAGATAGATAGATAGATAGATAGATAGATAGATAGATAGATAGATAGATAGATAGATAGATAGATAGATAGATAGATAGATAGATAGATAGATAGATAGATAGATAGATAGATAGATAGATAGATAGATAGATAGATAGATAGATAGATAGATAGATAGATAGATAGATAGATAGATAGATAGATAGATAGATAGATAGATAGATAGATAGATAGATAGATAGATAGATAGATAGATAGATAGATAGATAGATAGATAGATAGATAGATAGATAGATAGATAGATAGATAGATAGATAGATAGATAGATAGATAGATAGATAGATAGATAGATAGATAGATAGATAGATAGATAGATAGATAGATAGATAGATAGATAGATAGATAGATAGATAGATAGATAGATAGATAGATAGATAGATAGATAGATAGATAGATAGATAGATAGATAGATAGATAGATAGATAGATAGATAGATAGATAGATAGATAGATAGATAGATAGATAGATAGATAGATAGATAGATAGATAGATAGATAGATAGATAGATAGATAGATAGATAGATAGATAGATAGATAGATAGATAGATAGATAGATAGATAGATAGATAGATAGATAGATAGATAGATAGATAGATAGATAGATAGATAGATAGATAGATAGATAGATAGATAGATAGATAGATAGATAGATAGATAGATAGATAGATAGATAGATAGATAGATAGATAGATAGATAGATAGATAGATAGATAGATAGATAGATAGATAGATAGATAGATAGATAGATAGATAGATAGATAGATAGATAGATAGATAGATAGATAGATAGATAGATAGATAGATAGATAGATAGATAGATAGATAGATAGATAGATAGATAGATAGATAGATAGATAGATAGATAGATAGATAGAGATAGGTAGGTAGGTAGGTAGGTAGGTAGGTAGGTAGGTAGGTAGGTAGGTAGGTAGGTAGGTAGACGGACGGACAGACAGACAGAACGTTTAACATATAAATGCAATACATATAAAATGCAAGTATGAAATATGTACAGAATTAATACCTTAATAAATATAATATTTTATACAATGTAAAATGTTTACCATTTAATAGTATTAAAATATTTACATACTACTGTGAAATGTCAAGAATTCATCTACAGAATAGAAAGTGTGAGATATTAAGTAATTTTTTAGTTTTACCTTAAATAATACAGAGTTTTGGCTATGATTCTCAATGTCTTCAGGAAGACTATTGAACATTTTTATCGCCATGTAACGTACTCCCCTTTGATAGCATGATAAATTTGATGAAGGCGTTTGAAAATCATTCCTTCTGCGGGTATTTATACTATGTATGGCTGAGTTAGTTGGAAAATTTTCTTTATTACATAAGAGGAAATTTATTATAGAGTATGTGTATTGATTTGTTAAGATTAGAATCTCTAATTTTTTAAAAATAATCTACATGATTATTTAGCCTTTGCTCCAACTATTATTCTAATGGGTCTTTTCCTTGGATGACAGTAATTATGTATGTATGTATGTATGTATGTATGTATGTATGTATGTATGTATGTATGTATGTATTTATTAACACTACAATTGGGTATAGACTCGGTGGCAGTGATATATATATATATATATATATATTTATATATATATTTATATATATATTTATATATATATTTATATATATATTTATATATATATATATTTATATATATATATATATATATATATATATATATATATATATATATATATATATATATATATATATATATACATACATACATTAATAACATTGCAATAATGATATTAATAAAATTTACAATAATTATAGCAATAAAAAATAAAATAAACGTAAATTTAATTCTAACTATAAATAAATAGATGCAATAAACATAGGACTGTAAATAAAAACTATGCTATAATAACGCCTACAATAAGCAAAAGTAAACCCAACTTATAAGTACTTCCATTAAACCCGACTATTACCAATTTAATTAATTACCAGGGAAAGGAAGTTCATGCCCTAAAAACGTGAAGAATATGTATGTATTTATGCCGTAAAAATAGATAAATATGTTACAAAATATGCGTTATTAGTCTGAGATTATATTAACAGAATAATAAGGTATGGGTAACTTACGTTTAGTTTATGGATTTTGAAGTGCTTGCCTCATTGCTGAATGCTCCATTTATGCTCTTACAGTTCACAACTAAGCAGTGACGTGTGTTTTCTGTTGTCATTCGTCGCCTGTTGTCTCTCAGCATAACTTTATTGCGCAAGAAACTTCGTTCTACGTCACAACAAGTAAAAGGGGCTTGCACAAAAGCTGTGAGATGTTCTATAGAAAATGTTGTTGGTTTTCGGGGTGTTTTTCCTTCAAGAATATCTTGAATTTCTTTAAGTTGATAATAGCCAGTGTTTTTGGAAAGAATATTTGCTGTTTTCTCGTCCACTTTATCTCCTACATTTCCTGGACCTGATGTCAAACTGGATATTGTTCTACCGAAATCTGCTAAAGACTGCAGTAGAGGAATACCAATTGCTAACTTGAGAGGCTCCCTATGAGGGCGTCATCGTTACGTCCAAAATTCATAAACATGAATTAGTCGTGTTTACGAGGTTACACACTTTTAAAAATGAGGGAAAGACAAATAAACATACATAATATGCAGTTTCCCTGGATAAATGTTAAAATATGATGCTTTTATAAATAAAGACAAAATATGCACTTTTATCCACAATAAAAGTAATGTGATTGTGTTAAGAAATTTGTAATTCATGTAGATAATCTTTCCGCATATTCATACAACGCTAGAGAACAAATATGCAAGTGCATGAACTTCCTTTTCCTAGTAATTATATATCAACTTAATTACATATCACCTTTATTAATTACATGTCAACTTAATTACATATCACATTTATTAATTACATATCACATTTATTAATTACATATCACCTTAATTAATTACATATCAACTTAATTACATGACACAACTTAGATAATCACACTGCAATTACATTTTCAGTCTAATCTTCTCAACCTTTTCTTGAATGTATTGATTTTGAGAGGACCACCTTGAAAGATTGCCGCAGGTAAGCTGTTCCAGTCTACTATTGTGCGGTTAACAAAGGAAAATTTTGCCACGTCCGTTCTTTGTTTTCTACATTTAAACTTCCTAATATGATGAGCCCAGTCCAAAGACGTTGTAGTTATATATCTAGACACACAATTGGCGCTGGTATCGTGTACAAATTTGAACCCTCTCGCGCAGGTTCGGGCGACTCCATGTTTTGGGAGCACGAATGATTGTTTCTCTAAAGCATTCGGAGTTTAGAAAATACCATTGAGTATATAGGCGCTTTCTTAGTGGATGTCCTCCTTCACTGTAATATAACTAAATTTATTTACGTATTTTCTAACGTATAAAATAACAGGAGTAAATCTAAATATTGTAACTAAGCATCGTTTTAAATATAAACGCCTTATATTGCTCATAATTAGACTTATTAGTTTATTTATATTTCCTATGACCGAATACATGGAATAATTTTACTTATGTTTTTTTACGTTAGAAAATACGTAAATAATTTATTTAAATTATATTACAAACAGAGGGATGTCCGCTAAAAATGTCTATATACCCAATGGTATTTTCCAAACACATAACGCACTGTAATAATAATCCTCAGTGTTTTGAGAATCAGAGGCGATATGACTCTTCTACTGCAGACATTGATTGCAATTCCCTCATTCTTACATCATTCTCAATGACACAATATTGTCAAAATGTGATTGTATTCATTGCTGGCTTAGTTGTTAAATCATTAGGAAAAATATGATGTAATAAACCTAAATACTCAATTTATGGTACGTAGCCTACCAGCAGTAAACAAAATCTCTTTTATTTGTTTTAACGAAAGAATAATGGGAGCCTTGTCATACCATCATCCGAGATTATAAGAAATATGCCGCTTAAGTGAAAGAGCGATTATACAGATGTTGACAGTTCAATGGCATATTACCACTCACTCTTACAGCGTGTGAAAACAATGTGCTCTAGAAGTAGAACACTTGTACAATCTTTCTACACTTATAGGAACATATTTTAGAAAATGGATTCCAGATTCCTCCCGAGAATCATATTTTAAACTTGTTAAACTGACCATAAAAGTACATAAAGATCTACTGACGCAGCTCAGTGGGCTAAGGACTGTCGGTCCGGAGTCGCGCTCGGTCGGGGGTTCGATTCCCGCTGATTTCCTGGTTGGGATTTTTCTTATATCCCCAACCGTAAGGTGAATGTCAGGTAATCTATGGCGGATCCTTGGCCTCGTCTCGCCAAATATCATCTCGCTATCATCAATACCATCGATGCTAAATAGTCTAATAGTTGATACAGCGTTATTAAATAACCAAATAAAAGAAAATACTACATAAAGAGCAGATGTTAGCACACAGCTTAAGGTTACCAGTACAACATGACTTTACGTAAAAATGTTGTAAGACAATATTTAACGGAGTCAATAATAATAATAATAATAATAATAATAATAATAATAATAATAATAATAATAATAATAATAATAATAATAATAATAATAATAATGCATCAATAGGCAAGATGTTCTGTACACTAGGCCTGAGTTCTATTATATGACTAATTCATGCATGTGACGTTTATTTCATACTACAGCTGTGATAGTAAGATATTGCACGGTAGGCCTACTTATATTTCTAACTAAAACATTAGGTACGTAGTTCTATTTTACAAGTGTAGGCCTATATTATGTGATATGGAAGCGAATAAATAATAATTGTTCATTTCTCGTCCACATCAAAGCAAACGTGTTTACAATATAGGCGCAGTGTTTTGTTAATAATAGTTAATACTAATAATTTTCTTTTCATCTGAAATATTACCACAATATGCGTTTGTATTTCTGTTCGCTCTATATGTTGCCAAATAACTATACAACATCTTTAGTAAAGTATCAAATTGTTACTGTTTTCTTTCGTTTCATGTCAAACTAACAGTAACTGAGCTTGATTATGTCTTTAACGTGGTCGCTTTAAATGTTAATAAGATTTTTTTTTCATTTATGCATTCAGATTGATTTATAAGAGACACCAAACATATATATATATATATATATATATATATATATATATATATATATATATATATTAAACATTCGCATTGTATAGTGCAGCCGTCTGCTAGCTGGTGCTTCTCCCAAAGCATGGCGGCGGAAGCAAGCTTCAATTTGTCCCCACTCTAAACTTCTGCGCAGCCTCAGCTGTAGGGCCTCGGCCCAGCCTAAGTATGATGATGTCACTGTGCTAACATTGATGTCGGTCCATGCTTTATGCCCCATTTGTGCCTTAAACAATGCGGTCAGTCTGGTTTTTCGTCGCCTTTATTCGAGAAATTTTCATCCTAAGTCTTTTACTATCTCTTCGCCATGTACCTTTTCCATTTTGACATATTTTGCTGCCCTGCGTTGGACCATTTTCTACTGACTCGATTTGGTTTTGTCTAAACGGATCCCAAATTACTGTTCCATATTCCATATTTATGATGTATTTGAAACAAAATAATTCGGAATACAACCAGCCATGATAAACTTAACGAAGAAAGAAATGAATGCAGTATAATAATAATAATCATAATAATAACAATAATAACAATAATAATAATAATAATAAATTTTATTGCTAGACCAAAGATAATTATTGTTTTTTAAATGTAAAAATCACACTAGCACCCACAAAAAAATTAAATACTCTTGCTAAGGGAGCATTCCACAACACTTTAAAATAAGTATTTTATTAATTAACAGAATATAAACAGAGAAAAACAAACGTAGATATTACAATCATTCAAACTTCACATTTTCTCCCTATGATTTCTATTAAGTTCTTGTAATATGGCTGCTCCACCTTCATTAAAATTGTTAGGTGAAATTAGATTATTAAATAGTTTCGTTGTATCTACAATAAACAAAACGAAATTATATATTAATTAACAAAATTATATATAAACAACCAACAAATTTAATTACAATTATAATATAATAATTTTAATTATTTTTGTAATTATGACTATTACCAAATTGAATGTTTTTTTTTTTTAATTTAGCTCTTATCTTGTTACAGAACCTTGGCCCAAAGTTGCTAATAATAATAATAATAATAATATTTACTTAGTTACTGGCTTTTAAGGAACCCGGAGGTTCATTGCCGCCCTCACATAAGCCCGCCATTGGTCCCTATCCTGAGCAAGATTAATCCAGTTAGGTTTCGTAACAAGCTGTTTTTTACGGTGATGGGTTGTTAGCCCTTCTCCCAACCCCCAAGCTGGAGGACCACCCCTTATCGGCTGTCCACGACTGCTTATTCAATATATTCACAGCTACCCTCCATATCTGGAGGCCGTCTCCTCTATAATTATAATAATAATAATAATAATAATAATAATAATGATAATGATAATGATAATGATAATAATAATGATCATTCTTTATTTATACTGGCAGAGTTAAGGTCATAGGGTCTTCTATTATACTCAACCAAGTCACAAAGTATACAAGCAGTTAAAATTTAACAAAAATTAAAGAACAGAATACTAAAATATTCGTATTACAAAAAAAATAATAATAACAACATAATAAAATCGACACTAAACAATATGAAAATAATACCATAATATAAAAAAGAAAGTAAAATACGAAAAAAAAAGTAAAATACACTACTACTGCTACTGTGATTATAAATTATTATAGTTGTGGTGCATTTCGATTCTGTCACATGTTTTTTAATCGTTTAGTTTTATATTTATGTAAATAGAAATTACATATATTTCGGTTTTTGTGTACGAAATTCAATAAGACATTGTTACAAATTTCATGGATATCAAATACTTCAAATTCTAAATACAACAGTTCAGAGGAATTTTCAAGAGGCTTCTTAAAATATTTTTATTATTCTTTTCTGTTGCAGTGTTATTGACAGAATGGAAGTAGTCTACCAAAAGCAAAACCCCATCCTATAACCCCATATTGTAATATACAGTAGGTTGTGTTAATGCGAAGTAAATCAGGCGTACAGTATGGACAGTCAAGTAATTTCGTAGGATAACAAAGTAGCGAATAAATTTTCTTAATCAAGTGCAAAACAAGGACATGTTCATCCCAACGTATGTGTTGGTAGATTGTTACTCTGAGATACTTGAAGGGGAGACTCCACTGAAAATCATGAACATTTTCCAAAAAAAATTGACTATGTCCCTTCTTTAGAATCTATAGTTTCATATCCCAAATGGATTTAGTTCAATTATGCTTACAAATATGATCTTTTAATTAAGCCCATAAGGGATCGTGGCATTTAAAGAGCTGTCAAAATTATCTTTTCATCAAAGAATTCTTTTTTACAAATTTCTGATTACAAATCATGAAGTTTTGATTCTAATGTTGGCTCCCTCAAGTTAATAGATGAATATAACGAAGGATAATTTTAATGTACGTGAATATTTATTTTACTTTCAAATCCATTTTTCCGTCAGTTTATTGTTCTTGATCCAACATCAACTCTTGTTTTTTTGCCAAACCGAGATTACACTATTAGATTTAGAATGTAGTTGTTCACCTGACCAAAGGATGAAATTTTTACTACAAATATCTATCAGGTAACTGTATGTTTCTATGATTCATTTTGTGAGAAATGCTACTAGTTTATTTTATTAATATTTTTTCATAAATTACACCAAAAATAACATTTTCAAAATTTCAAAAACAGTTTTCAGATTGAATAAATTAGATATTTCATAAAATGAATGCATAGAAATGTTTCTCTATTTCTTGTTAATGTAACAAAAAAAGAAACGGCTTAAAAGTTGAGATCTTCTACTAAAAACTTGGGTCTGAAAATATTTCTAAATAGAAAAAAAAGAAGTAAAAAAAATAAAAAATATTTGGAAGTTCAAAATTTGGATTTTGTTAGTCCTTTACACAGTAAACATGTTTTCAAAATTTGGTTGAAAAAATGATTCGGAAAAAAGTTGTAATTTTTATTGGAGTGCTCCTTAACTTGAGGAGATTCGTATTAATTTTATAATACACGAGCCAATCAGGAGATTTCATACCAACAGAATCCGTTATTATTCGTACAGAAATGGGGTTGATTAATAAATGCGGAAAGCATAAGGACAGAAGTATTTAATTTTACATATTCTAATTCTGAAGAGCAGTAAGTTAACTGTAGTTTTAATTTCCAAATGAATCTAATTCTCTGTAATTATATATTATTATTCATTAAACATTCAAACAACTTATTGCAGTCATATTTATATGTGAATCGTTTCAGTATAAATTGCGATGTTGTCTCAGGCCTGGACCTCATGAAATTAGCAAATGATTATAAAGTAGTTAACGGGGAGGCTCCGCCTTGTTAAATTTAAATACGGGTTATACGCCTATAATGACAAAAATGAAAATAAATATCAACATTTTATTTGAAATCCTAAACATCCTTAGAATTTCAACTATTCTTACAGTAACAATCACGAACGACACAAATGCTTCATACAATTATAAAGGTTCGATTAATCCCCTTTCACTTTTAACTTCGAAGAAAAGAACTGAGAATAATGAACAAATCGGATGGTAATAATAAACGCCGAATAAGGAAACAGTGTGTGTTCATAATATTCTGATAATGACATTTTAGCATTCTTTGCTGTATTTAAGTTTCACCTTGCGTCTTTAAGACTTTACTTTGTTATCCAACCATTCTCTTTGTGGAATGGCAGAATTTGATTGGGGTGTGTTATGTTAACATAAATGCGGACATGGAAATCCTACACATACAACCCAAGAACCAAAAACTCAACACACTAGAACAATACGAAATATACAAACACACTAAAACACACCCCAATCAAATTGTCAACACAGATCAATTTCAGTACACACACACTATTTGACTCCACTCTTCAATACCTTTCAACAATCAAACACACCCACATAACAGGCAGAGAAGTTCGAGATGACGCCGAGATCTCGTAGGCTCTGAGAATGATGCGTGAAGCACTGAAACGGCTGTAAGCCGCACAAATCTTACATAATTAAAACGAATAAGTCCGCTAGTTAATCAATTAATTGTTTTTAGTAGTTTATTTTACGACGCTTTATCAACATCTTAGGTTATTTAGCGTCTGAATGATATGAAGGTGATAATGCCGGTGAAATGAGTCCGGGGTCCAGCATAGAAAGTTACCCAGCATTTGCTCGTATTTGGTTGAGGGGAAAACACCGGAAAAAAACCTCAACTAGGTAAATTTCCCCGACCAGGAATCGAACTCGGGCCACCTATAACGCATCTGAAATTATGTACTAAATAAAATATTAACAAGGAGATGAAAAATTAGCTGATCACAGGTTCGAGCCTGGGTTCAATGACACCACGGCTTTTGACTTTGTCATTACCCTACAGACACCTATTTCTAGTAAATTAGTTGAATTACTCGTACGTGCTATGATTGGATTCATGTTTGGTGCCTATTATATTTAATTCTGAATTCTTAAAAAGTAAACAGAAATATGTTTCATGCCATATCGTTTCCATTTGCGTAATTTTAAATTAATATTTTCATTGTCCTGATGTAAATCATCAAACAAGGTATGTAATAGTCCTCGATTCTGTCTTTCCAAAACTAATGTATGGACTCAAACTCTTCTCATATTTTTTTACGTTTATTCTTTCTCCGTATGAGCAAATTTTCCAAAAGTTTATCTCCTTCTACGTCCATGTTCACTGGAAGACTGAAAAATTGTCTACAAAAATTTAGCAGCCCCACTAACGCGCCACTAAAAGTAGCCTCGTCTGAAAGCGCCCTAAAGAAAAACAAAACAATGTTCATATATGTCAAATACTAAACTTACTGTTATGCTTTAATAAAAATAATTGTCACTTCAAAATACGAAACGCTTTTGTGATAATCAGCATTTTGAGCCTCCTGAAAAATTTAGTCAAAAACACATGTGGGTATTTTGCAATTTACAATTCAAATTCCATCACGACCTGGCCCGGGGATCAAACTCGAGCCGCCTGAATGGAAGCCCAGCGTACTAGAGCTTGCGGCATAGACGCGGCTTCAATGTGCAATCACAAAGGAAGCGAATTATCCCATTCTTGAAAGTCCGAGTCCCGCTACGAAGTGAGGCTGCTGTTGACAGTAACACCAGTTTCTGATATCATGTCACAAAATAAATGGCATGGTGCTGAAATATATATTTCGGGAAGCATTGGAATTTAGAGTACATTGACCCCACTTCCAAACAGGTCATTGAGCACATAATTGATGTAGTTTTTTGTGTATCACATTTTAGTAAATGTATATTGATGATTATAGCGTTGAAAATTCTGGATGCTAGGATATTGTGTTTCAAACGTGATTTCACATAACGGAAATATAGCCTACAGGAAAACAGAAACGAAAATTGAACAAAATGAATTATACATACAACTACACAATATGTAGGACGTTCAAGGAGGTTATTGAAAAATGAAATAACAATGCTTCTAAACTGACATAGGCTATATTCAATTCAAAACTGTGTTAGTTAAGCAGATGTTGTTTAATTATTCAGAAATTTATATAGAATAGATACATGGATATTGAAGACGTTTGTAATTCATTTTGCGTTAACGAAAATCGCTATTCAAAATTGACAACTACGTACATTTCGGTGTTGTTATTCACGCATACCAGATGTGTTCTTATAAAAAAGAGATCCTTTCTCCCACTACTTGAATCACACCTTTAGCCCACTACTGGAATCACAAAATAACTTATTCTTTGTCCTAAGGGCAGTGGGTAATTCGTTTTGCTTGGTGAATGTTTGTATGTGGAATATAAACACGAAAAGTATAAATAACTTTCCATGTTACTTCTATTATTATTATTAGAATTATTATAATTATTATAATAATGACAATAATAATAATTATTATTATAAATGATATGATAAAAATATGATATGATGTGATATATGATATGATATGATATATGATATATTATATGATATGATATATGATATATTATATGATATGATATGATATGATATGATATGATATGATATGATATGATATGATATGATATGATATGATATGATATGATATGATATGATATGATATGATATGATATATGATGCGATGCGATGCGATACGGTATTGCCATTCAACGAGGGAACTCTATGAGTATTATGGGGACTTTTCCAGAATCTAAATCGTTGGAAGAAATATTTTATTTCGTGTAGAGCTGTAGACAGTTTTCGCATCCTTTAGTTTTGTTGCTAATTTCTAGTTTGTCCCTTACTCAATTGCTTAATTTAATTTCAAATTGAAATTAAAGTTTATTTTGTATATTCGCAAAATGTAAACAAAGTAATAAAAAGTAAATAATTTTGGATATGGATGTATATTGTACGATTCAATATTGTTGCTATTTTGTGCTAGTTGTATTATACTGAAGACATTATACATGCACAAAATATTTGAATATAATATACCTATTTACTTTTATTACTTTGTATTAAAAATGTACATATAGACCTATGTTTGCTGACGTATTTACTGATATGTAATTTGTATAACAGAAATTACTGAAATTTTATTCTTACAACAAAAATAAAATACTGCAAGTTATTGAATTTGTTATGCAAATACGAGAAGTAATTTAATTTTATTGATATAATGTAATGTAATTAATATAGTATAATACAATATATTGTACGACATATATGATATGACATGATATGTTATGACATGATACGATATGATATGATATGATATGATATGATATGATATGATATGATATGATATGATATGATATGATATGATATGATATGATATGATATGATATGATATGATATGATATGATATGATATGATATGATATGATATGATATGATGTGATATGATGTATGATGTGATGTGTTGTTATATATGATATGACATATTTACTTGTCAGCCAACTTTACAATTCCCAGTTATGATGGACCATCACATTTCTTCTTTTTGATCCACCATCCCTTTAATATATATCACTCTTTTCTATTAATATTTGAAATTACAAAGCAGATTGTTGGTACCATGAAGACATGACAATATTATATTTGTAACTGTGGATTGTCGATCATTATTCATATTACACCAATAGTATTAAAGCACAAAGAGGAAGGCAGAAAATATGAAAGACTGGAGAAAGCTGGATTTACAGTGAAAGACCTGTGCATGGGCAGAATACTAAATCAAATGAAGTATTAAAACATAATAATTTGCAGATTAAGTACCGAAGTAAATTAATTTTATTTACTGTTAGTAAAGTTAGACATTGCTTCAAATATTTAAATTTCACACAAATTACTTTACAATTGAAGATATTGTTACAAAAACAACCCTTGTCAAAATTGCTATTTTTCAGGGAAACAAAAATAAATAGGACCACGAAAGCAGTGAGCTGTTTCTTTACAACTGGTTTTTATCATTGTGGCTATTGCACCTGAGACGTGTCATTTTTGGAGTCAATAAACATTTGAAATAGTATCAAATGTGCCCTTAACTCAGTTTCATTAAAAATGACTAAGGCTATTTTTGTAATAATGCCTTCAATTAATTAGAAAATTGCAAATAAGAAATACTGCTTTAAGGGGAGAGGATGGTATTTTTTAAAACTTTTTTCCTATTTGGTGTAAATTATTATTTTTTTGTATGTAGAGAGCTCATAGCTGTGGCAACTCAACCAAATAAAAATATTTTGAAAAAAAAATATTATTTGGGGACCCAAATTTGAAAAAAAAATATACTCAATGCAGGTTTGTACTAAAACAGATATATCTAAACAGTTTTTAAAGATAGATTCAAACAGTTTTTTTGCAATGTATTTGCAAACGCATGTTCTACAAACTGTCTGTAACAGAATTTTGATATTAGTCCCTACGTTTGTAAAATAAACAATTATTACAATTCAATAACAATTTTCTGAATTCCTTTCTTGCAAACAAACGGACGTATTTTTAAAATGAAATCAATTAACAGAATTATGTTACAGAGAAAAGTTTCCTAATAGTCTAAAGAATGTGTGTTCTAAATTTCATGCATGTATCTTTAATAATTCAGAAATTCTATCTATTTTTGTCTGGCAATGTATCAAAAAATATGACGTTACTGGAAACCGATAAAAGCGGGCGTGTGATTTAAAAATCCATAGCGCAGGAAGTTTAAAAATGGCGTTTCAACATCCGATAAGGGCACAAATACCCACAAAATGTTGTGCAATGCATTCCACACATATCAAAGGGTATTTTAAAGAATTTTTTTTTTTGTTTTTGAAAATTTAATTTACCGGAAACAACAATAAAAGTGGGCGTGTGATTTAAAAATCCATAACGCAGGAAGTTTAAAAATGGCGATTCAACATCCGATAAGGGCACCAATACCCACAAAATGTTGTGCAATGCATTCCACACATATCAAAGGGTATTTTAAAGAATTTTTTTTTTTTTTTTTTGAAAATTTAATTTACCGGAAACAACAATAAAAGTGGGCGTGTGATTTAAAAATCCATAACGCAGGAAGTTTAAAAATGGCGACTCAACATCCGATAAGGGCACCAATACCCACAAAATGTTGTGCAATGCATTCCACACATATCAAAGGGTATTTTAAAGATTTTTTTTTTTTGTTTTTGAAAATTTAATTTACCGGAAACAACAATAAAAGTGGGCGTGTGATTTAAAAATCCATAACGCAGGAAGTTTAAAAATGGCGTTTCAACATCCGATAAGGGCACAAATACCCACAAAATGTTGTGCAATGCATTCCACACATATCAAAGGGTATTTTAAAGAATTTTTTTTTTTTTGTTTTTGAAAATTTAATTTACCGGAAACAACACTAAAAGTGGGCGTGTGATTTAAAAATCCATAACGCAGGAAGTTTAAAAATGGCGACTCAACATCCGATAAGGGCACCAATACCCACAAAATATTATGCTGTGCATTCCACACATATCACTGAGTATTTTAAAGAATTTGTTTTGAATATTTACTAATTTTTCACCAAAAAATACCATCATCTCATTTACTAGTGAAAACACTTTAAAAAGGCAAATTAGGCAAAATAAAAATTGGCCCATTCACTTTGAATGAGAGTAAATGCGCACAAATGTGCATAAGTCATTAGTCTGAGCAAAACTTATTAAACGATGAGCGTCTTTCAGTGCACTTTTCGACGTGGTATCGTTCACATGGGTTTTTGCACGATTCGCACACTCATTCTTGGTTCGGCTCATGGAAACTCTTCGTGCTGCATACCATTCACTTTGATTTACACAAATCACATCTATATCTATGAAAATAATTATTTACTTCCAACCAATAAGAAAGGCATTTTGCCATTAGTCATTAAAACGTTCTATAGAAAGCATAATAATAATAATAATAATAATAATAATAATAATAATAATAATAATAATAATAAATGTCGAATTATATTGGTTCTTATCTAATTAAGAATTTCATTAGTGAACGAAGCAATGTAGCCTGTAAAGAAGCCGTCAATCGAGATGGACCTTAAGTGAGAGTAGACTGGCGTGAAGTACTTCGTGAGAGGCGTAATAAAGCACAATTGGGGAAATCCGAGTGACAGGCAAGTACACTTTCCATCATCGTGAGTTTTCTCTTAACATGGTTCCTGTCTCTCTCTAAAATAAATTTACTTTTATCTATTATCTTCTTTTTCTCAGGATGTGTGTTTAACGTTTTTATTTTCCTTTCGCTAATTCTCAGTTTCTTTGCAAATTGCCACTTGTTACTAGATTTTTCTGTACTTTATGTTCTTCATTGAAACATATACAATGGTCTGTTGCCTCACCTATATTAAAAAATTGTTGTGGCTAGCCATTTCTGGAAATATTATTAATATTTCTAGTAAGAAGTTTCTTGAAATCAGTTTCCTGTGCATCGTTTGCACAACGATTTCTTTCTCTAATTTATTTCATCTTCATCATCATAAATTAATCATCATCATAATCGTTATCACTAGATAGCGGGAAAAAAGTCAACCAAAAGTTATGTTTACGGTTTACAAGTACCGTACGCACAGACTATGGCATGAGGTATGCATCAGATAGCTACAACACGGTACCGTCCGCAGAGAGCACCACGCGAACAATTGCCACTCTGCGTTCTCAGTCAGTCCTCGTCCGTACGTGAACAGAGAACATTGACATACGTAAACATATTATTCATTTGTGTTCGGTGAAGTGATCATAATGCCGAAGACAGATGTTAAAAACATAGGGTGTATTCTTTAATACAGGGACATCATTTTATTTTTACTACCATTTTTAATATTAACTTGCCTCTACCTCTAGATCAACGCCGTTCCTATCCTCTTCCACGACTGGAGTTCGATGATACTGGCGTAATATACAAACAAATCACTTTACTAGGTATAGGAGGGAAGAAAAGTAGTTCATCCATTTACGTAAACTAGGAAATATCGCACTTTTGAGTTTTATCTTTTTCATTAGGTTTTTGTTTAATCAAAATACAGTACAGTATTAACAATAAGTGTTTTTACTCACGAACTGAGCTGTCCATGTGGACGTATTCATTATGCAGTGTATATTATACTGTCTACAGCACATTAGCGCACAATATAGAGAATGAAGTTAAATTGAAAAATAATCATAATATGGATATTTAAACATATTTTTGAAAACGGTGGCCGTTAATTTCGATACAGGCTTCAGTTTTAATGTGCATATTATCGCACTATAGGCTATTGTACATAATTCCAATTAGGCCTACCAGGTTCGTACTTCGTATCAGTAACTCATGTTGAAATAATTCTGTACCTACTCTATAAAAGACTACCTTACGTACTGTAAATTCAATCTTCACTTCTGCTCGATCCCAAAACATAAAATTACTCAGACATGCTATCTACTGTCCGTCCAAGTGGTTATGTTGTAGGGTCGTAGAAAGGGAGGAAATCACGTGATAATTAATTACTTAACGAGGCCCTTTTATTTAAGTTATTTTAAACAGTTGTATAATTTTACGTAGACGTCCAATTCCCAACAGAAATTAATGTTCTCAGAAAAGAGCTAAGACAGCCCAGCCAATAGCTGGCGAATAAATGCTGGTGGAGGAAGCCGGGATACGACGTAGGCAAATGGACGACAGTACCTGTGCGAAAATGATTCAATATTGATAGCCCTTTCGTCACTGGAAAACACGAACATATTTTTGGAACGTACTGTTTACTATGATCACCATAAGGCTACTATGACTGTATATGCGGTCTTGGATCTGTGTGGAGGACGGTTGAACTTCATTAGTAGAAGGGGTGGGAGTGAAGTACATTCAAAAACTCAGGTACAATAAAAATTGAAGTAAAAATAAAATGATGTCCCTGTACAAGAATATGGTGTCCACATTTTTAGTAGTGATACTGGTTAAACAATGAAGTGTCGGTTATGTTTGTGTGCATTAAAAAATATAACAAAACAATCGATAGAACATCACTATAATACACAGAAACACATGAAAAATATTGCTCGTATGTTAGAAGAAAGTAAGTGTTCAAGTTCAAATTCCGCCTCTAATATGAAATACGACTTTTGCCAAATTTGTGTCGAAAGATTATAAGTTGCAATATTCAATTCAAAACTTGAAAAATCCCCACTTGACAGGGTTTATAGAAAAGTACACAAAATATGCCATTGCAATAGTTATATCAACGTACAACCAATATTCAGTGATTATTCAGTGTGTCAATACTGTGCTTACGTAAGCAACAACCCTCTGACGAGACAAATTAGTCGCGTTGTAGTTACCTTCACATCCGAATGACTTTTTTTCCGCTGTCTAGTTATCACCATCCAACATCCGTCTTCTCGTCGAAATCGTCCAATGGGCTTCTAAGTAAGAGCCTGTTTCTTCAGACTTTAAGGATCCATTTTTTAAATATCACCCAACGAATGATTTCTTTATTTTACAATTCATTCTTTAAACCAAATATTACCAGTTTCATTGACATAATGGTCCGATAAGCAGGTTCAATAAAACAAAATAATAAATGTGATATAATATAATGGTATACTTACTTTTAATACAGAAATAAGTCAACACATCATGACGTAATTACACAAACTAATAATAGAGCCCCGTAGGGGGGAAGTAAGAACGTTTTCGCCGTAAATGGCATCATCAGGTTCCCTGTTAGGCGGTAAACGCTAAGTGAACATCTTAGTATGTCTGGTTTTCATGGAAATTCTCACACAGACATATGCAAGTATTGCACATTGAAACACTAAAATAATATTTACAAACTACTAAAATATTCACACTACGAATAACATTTAAATTACCGTAAACTGGGGTTACTTTGAACACATGGGAAACTTGGACCATTTTTTCAGAAAATCATATTTAGGTTTCTACATGCTGTACTTGTTATAGATGAAGGCAAATTATTATAAAATAATTCTCATACCAAATTCACCTCCATCTGTAACAAGAGTAGCATGTAGAAACCTAAATATGATTTTCTGAAAAAAAAAAAAAAAAGTTCAAAGTTTCCTCTGTGTTCAAAGTAACCCCAGTTTACGGTACTAATTACATCTAAACTACGAATTCGGTGGTGTTGTAATTCCGCAAGAACAATGTTGTAAATACTTAGGAGTATATTTAAACTCCAAACTTTCTTGGGGAGAGCATGTAGATAATGCTACGGGTAAAGCATGAAGGGCACTTCACTTTATTACGAGAATCTTGAAAAAGGCTAGCCCCAAATCGAGGGAAATAGCATATCTAACGTTAGTGCGACCGTTAATGGAATACGGAACTGCATGTTGGGATCCCTATAGAATATATCAGATAAATTTCTTAGAAAGAATCCAGTATAGGGCAGCTAAATTTGTTAAAGGTAAAAGAGAAGATGGAAACGATACGATAAAATAACTTAAATGGGAAACATGGGAAAACAGATGAAGGAAAACTAAAATAACATCATTGTATAGAGCACATCTAGGTCAGAAAGCATGGGTAGACATAACGGATCGGTGAGAGAAGCCAACGTACTATTGTAGGAACGATCATGGTTTTAAAATCAAATGTAGGAAATAGAAAACTGATGTAGGTAAATTCTCATTTTTAAATAGAACTGTAAATGATTGGAATTACCTACCTGCAGCTGTCTCTGAGGGCTGTCCTTCCTTAAGGAGATTCAATAATAAATTAAAAATTTGTGTATAAAGTGTAGATTAAAATTAACGTGACATTTAACATTTCATTTTTAAGGGACATGTATTTATTTAGCCTGACGAGTTACTACCTTGGTTTAAATTGTAAATTATTTAGAAATAGCTTGTAAGAGGGTCTTAGACTATAAGGGTGCTATTCATAGACATTTAGCTAGTCCGCTCTAAGAGCGTACTAAGCTAGCCCCGGCTATCGATTGGTTACTTGTACAGAACTCAAATCATATCCTATCGCTAACACTGGTTTATGAATACGAAAAACGCTGATCATCCACCGGAAACCCGCGCTAAAATGTCTATGAATACAGCCCTTAATGTTCAGTTTAAATGTAGTTCTGTTTACAAGTATGCATAAGGGTGTAATTATTTGTCTTATTGGAGCTGTTGTATCAGTGACACGTGGTGAGTCAGTGAAGTTATGGTTTTACAGTGCAGTGAACAGTTCGATCAGTGATAATTTATAGCGTCAGTGAAATGTGTTCTATAGTGTCAGTGAAATGTGTTCTAAAGTGTCAGTGAAATTCGTCACAGTGCCACTACAGTGAGTGAGAGGAGAGTAAAGTGAAAGATTATTATCAGTACTAATGTGAAACTTATGTACGGTCTATACATATGTAGGTTGTATTGTAAAATTTGGTTCACTTATTAATTAGGTTATTTTATGTATTATTATTAATTGTAATTATTGTGTATTCTTATTGTGTTCTGTATATAATTTTATTGTGTAATGTAATTTTATTGTGTATTGTTTATATTGTGTATACCACTGCCACCGGGTGCTTGCCCACTTGCAGTGTAAATAAATACATACAAAATTAAAATTAGTGTTATTGATTAGGATGGTGACATTGTGATAAATTTTTGAATTCGTCTTAATATGAGTAATCAATGCAACGTGATTAAAGTATGTAGTGCTATTTGAAAAATTGATGACGTCACGTGTATCTTGTACCATAATGTAGTTACATGCACAAAATCACGACACTCATGTTAGCCCCTCGTTCTAACATAACGCTGAAAACAAAAATTCCAATACTATCCAAACAAAACACTTATAATATGTGCAGAACATAAATGGGACACCCTGTATGTGTATGGGGCTATGGGCGACATCACTGTCCTTATGTCGAAATTTTCCCTGACTCTATTGTTACATATTTCTATACTTTCTTCACACAGAATTTCCATACATTACAGACAATGTAGATAAATTAGGCAGCTACGTGTGTATGTTTTAATGACATTCTTGAAATATTATGTTACGAGCTATTCACACGTATACTATATATTCGTATATCCTGCATCCGAAGCCCCATCATTGTAAAAACTATAATATTCCAGTAAAAAAGAGACTAGTGATTATGGCATATAAAACTTTGGAACCGTGGGATGGGGCGGCAATGTTCGATTTTATTTCATAACTAGCCGTTCCCGTGCGCTCCGCTGCACTTGTTAGATATAAATATAAAGTAATTACATAAATAAAATAGGACATCTGGTCCAGGGAACATTCGTGTTTGATAGAAGGATAAATCGTTTAATATGTCACTTAATTTAAATTGTATTTAAATAATTTAAATGCGATCGTTTTGGTTCAGTGACCATGATAATTTCTTTAACATATTTCTTAATTGTCCAGAGACATGATAATTCTTTAACATATTTCTTAATTGTTATTACATGCAAATAATTAAGATATGATCATTTGGTTCAGAGAACATCCAGACAGACAGACAGACAGACAGACAGACAGACACAAACAAAAATGTCAAAAAAGGGATTTTCGGTTTCACGATGGTTAATTATACATGTTGTTGTCCAAGGCCCCTTATAGACGAAGTCATTTGTTTTTATTTCATTGCAGCGCCTTAGATGGCGTTATTTTAATTTTAAAACTCATTTATCTCATTAAATATCAGTCCTATCAAACTTTTGCATGGAATAAAACTTATCGGACATCACCTTTAAAATAACGTTTGTTATGTAATATTTTTCATGAAAATTAATAATAAGGGAGATATTTCGATTTATTTAATTCAAGCCCCCTTATAACCCTCCTTTTATATAAAATAATTTGAATTCCATATAGCCTAGAACCTAAGTTACAACGAACTTAATTTATATTTCAATTTTCATATAAATCTGTTCAGCCATTATCGCGTGAAAAGGTAACAAAAATCCAGACAGACAGACAGACATACAAACAAAATTAAAAAAAAGCAATTTTCGGATTCAGGATGGTTAATTATACATGTTAACATCAATTATTTTTGGAAAATCGAAAATTACCAGAAAAATTTTGGCTACAGATTTATTATTAGTATAGATGTAAAATTAGTTATTTTTCCGATATAATATTAGCAGAGGAAAAAGCGTACTTCGAAATATGATATGGAAAAAATTAAATTTCGAAGATAACGAATTCCATGTAAAATAAAATAAACATAAAGTGATCAAGGTTATACCACGACTGGGGCGACTTTGATACCCATGTTGAAAATGCAGCAGACGACATGTATAGTGGCTAGGTAGTGCAATCTCGCCTCATTTTAAATTTTACAAATCATTTTATTTATTTTTATGATTTGGATTCTGGGGTAAGTTTGATCTTCTGTATATTCTAGTCGATACCATGAAATAACTATAAAAATTGAAATAATGATACATTTATTTTGGTGGAACATAGAGTATAGGTCATTATTTACTACAATTTATAGTGACTAATATCGAAGAAAAATATTTTAATATACGACATCACATACTTAGAAACTAATTTTTTGAAGAGATAATCATTATTTCCAATATAAACCACTCAAGTTAATTCAATATATTTAATCTACTGTATTTTACATCTCTTAATGAAACGAAGAGATGCATTTGAAAAGTGAATTTGGATGAGAATGGAGCGTGTAAAGTGGACAGACAGAATGAGAAATGAAGCTGTTTTCGAAAGAGTGGATGAAGAAAGAATAAAGCTGAAACTGATCAGAAAGAGAGAAAGTAATTGGTTAGGTCACTGGCTGAGAAGAAACTGCCTACTGAAGGGTGCACTGGAAGGAATGGTGTATGTATGTATGTATGTATGTATGTATGTATGTATGTATGTATGTATGTATGTATGTATGTATGTATATGTACCTTTTTTGAGCAGCATGTTCGATTACAAATGAGAAGTAATACTACATGCCTAGGTTTACCTTTAAGTACATTATCGATTTACATTATATATTATTATGTTGCTATTTTAATTTAAGTGTGGAATAGTGTAGTTCATCTACAATGTGTAACTGTCAAGATAATATTATTACCTCTTAGTCTAACTTATTTTCCTATTCCTAACCCATGAAGTACTAGAATCTATTTATACATTCTAGCATTTAAATATTTACAGTATTTACATATTTACTATTTTTCGATGAGCCTATTTTCAAATAAATTATATCCTCTAATATTCAAGCTTATTTACAGAATATAAGTACCGGTAACCTATTTTCGGCCCTTATCACTTAATTATGACTTTTAACCTCATTATCTTCCCAAATAACTTATCCTTTTATACTAGCCAGTCTATTGTAGTTGTTCAAAGTCCATGCTATTAGCAAACTTTATAATAGTACATTATGCAACGAGCCTATAATGAAGGTAATTAAGAAGCGAGTATGGATATATATGAAACGAGCGCAAGCGAGTTTCATAATTTTCATACGAGCTTCTTAATTACCATTATAGGCGAGTTTCATACGACTTTTTATGCTCGACCATATTTCTAACTTCATTTTATTAATTTTCTTTGTATCTGACCTTGACCAATGTCCCGTATGTTGTGAGATGTTGGCAGACGCGAAAGTATTGATTTTTTTCCGAGGAACAGATGTTCACATTGACCTTGCAAGGTCATAAGTACCTACAGAGATAACATTGAAATAAAATTAGACATTGAAAAACGAGATGACAAATTGAATTTATTTGAATATTATTTACAATTAACGCTAATTATTATAGTAACAGAACATAACCTTCTGCGACAGTATTGGATTTCCAGCCTCCGTGACTTTTCGCTAATTCTCTTTGGATTGCATATCCGAGAATAATCGATACTTGCGGTTTTATAACGGTACAAAGCTGACTTCTCATTGGCTGAACACATGTAAGCTGAGTTATCATTGGCTGAAGACCTGTACTTTAATGAGTAGGTGTACTTTAATGATATGCATTAAAGGACTGCTACCAGGTGTACAATTACTACATTTCGGCATGGGCGAGCATAAAATATTTTATACAACTTTTCACTAATTTTGCCTTGTTCACAGGACACTTCCCACCAAATTTATGTAGTCCATAGACTGGATTAGTGTTTTTCTTGCCTTTCCTAATTTCGTACAGTCATAAATAAAATGATCCACTGTCTGATCCCCATCCCCACAGACACATGTCGCAGTATTCTTGATTTTAAAGCGATGAAAATATGCGTTGAGTCTTCCATGTACGGTCAACAGAGTCGTCAAGTTAGGAGTTACTTCTATCTTCAATTACAATCTATCTTGGACACTAGGGAAGAACGCCTTGGTCAGAGTAGCTTTGGAAGTAGTTGACCATTCACTTTCCCATTTTCCTTTGGATATGACCGCCAGCTGGTTCCTTACTTCACTCATCGGGACCTTGTCGTAACAGATCTGTAGATCGACGTCACTCGCTGCCTGCTTCGCTAGACCATTGACCGGCAGATGCTGCAGTTATGACGTAAGAGCCAGTCAGGCCTCAAGAGCTTGGAAGAGCGAACAGTTGAGTCGTATTACTGTTAACACGCACCAGCTCAGTGGCGTCAGTGCAGCAATGATACGACAGTTCTTGGAGATAAATTGATGGAATCACATTCCTGTATTTTGCTAGGGAATAACTACTCTGCGGTCATGATGGCAACATTCTTGGCAAATTCCCCGTCATTAAAAGAACGCATGTTCTTTGCAGTGGCTAGTGAAATCCTATATCTTAAGCCTTAAGCTTACCATTGATTCACTGACAGTGTGTTCCCTAGCTTCACTTAACAATTTATCTTTCAATTGCTGCACTAGTACTTGTCGATAATCATTTGTGTGCAATAGAGAATAATGGTATTGTATATTGAATTTCTTTACGCGCTGAAACAGCTTGCCACAAATCAAACACTTCGCCATTCCTCCATACTCCATTACACAGTTTGATCTCGACAAAGCATTTAACTTGGGCACGGTGGTAACACAAAGTGATGGTGCGTTTCAAAAGTTGAAATATACTTTGCATACTACTCACCAAGTTCAATCTGTATATTGTGTAGGAAATTGTCTGTTAAAACACTTGAACTGTTTTCAAGTTTCCGAGCAGACAAAGTGTTGTAGTACTGCTTAAATGATTTATTTCTATATTTGTATATTTATAGCAATTTCGGAGCCTCATTTACATAATGCGAACACTTCTGCAGCTGGCTGTAGTATGAATTTCGTATTATTATAAGTATATTAAATTTGATTATAAACCAAAACATTTTGTTACATTGATTTATCACGGATATACAGTTTTGTTTTCGTACAAATGTATTGTAATTGTGCTGTTCCCATACTACCTCAGACGAATGGATCGCGCTCTGTCATTGCATAGGCGCCGTACACCACTGTTCAGTTGAACCTTCTCTCCTCGCTGTGCTCAGTATGCAGAGATTGCCGAGGAAAGAGCGTGGCGGCTCCGTGGTATGACGTCTCAGAGCACGGAACATGTCGGTCACTGCGCTAGACGATCTGCCAGTTCGTTCCCGTAGTTCCCTACATGACCCATCTGAAGTCCACTAGCCATTTGTCGTTCTCCACCAGTCGTTGATTCGTTCGGATGCTTTCAATTAGATTGTTGTGGTTGCTTCCATTTCTTAGAGAGTCCAGAGTAATTTTACTGTCAGTGTAGATCGCTATTCGTCTTTCGTCTAATGGTCTTTCACCTATTGTTCTTAGTCGTTTTATATTGCCTAACGCTTTCATGATAGCAAGTTGTTCAGCTTGGTTGTTTGAACATTTATTATCTAATCTGACTCTTAGTTGTTGGATTAGTTCATTATGTATGTATGTATGTATGTATGTATGTATGTATGTATGTATGTATGTATGTATGTATGTATGTATGTATGTATGTATGTATGTATGTATGTATGTATGTATGTATGTATGTATGTATGTATGTATGTATGTATGTATGTATGTATGTATGTATGTACGTACGTACGTACGTATAGCAGTGTGTTTTCGGAGTTTTCCTTTTCTCTTATTATATTATATTATTCTTATATTTCTACTCGTGTCGTTTCATCACCATCTTGAAGCCTGATACTGAAAATCAATGACTAGACGCCCTCTGCTTCCTCTTCTATTTCATCCCCCTTTCTACTCTCCTAGTTCCTCGGGTCCCATATTGTTGTGTACATTTATCGGAGCTGACCTGTGAGACTTGAAGCTCCGTCTACTGCCTGTGGACATCGATTCCTCCTCAACTGGTGTTTGGATTAATTTTGTCCATATCCAATGTCAACGAATCGATCCATCCGGAGATAATAAACATAAAATATTTACCAAAAGCATGTCTTTTTATCTACTTTTTGCTTTATGGTTTATTTTTGCGGAATGTTCGCCGTCATTCGAGCCATCTCTTAGTAAAACGTTCAGTGTCTTGTCTACTAGTCGGTTTCTATTTTAGAACTTGTTTTAAAATGAATTCTTCTTGAATTTTCGTAAGTTTAGATTTTATCATTGAGTAAATATCTAGTTGTATTCTGTGGCAGATTCGATGTCTTAAGGTGAATTGTTTGCTTATTAAAATGATAATAATTTCTGCAGCTCTTTTTCTTTGTTTGGTATCTTTTTATTGCAGTTCATGTTTTTGCTTTAGTGCAATTGGTGTGGTCGTAGTGTGGTTTTTTGACATTTCTTAACGTTCTCCATCTTCTGCCATCCTTCATTCGTAATTTTAGTTTAATATTTATATTGTTATCCGTTTTTTATCTTATACTAGATCGTAGGAAACTGAAGTGCGAAATTTATTGTACAATATATTATTACGAAGTACATATGATATTTCCGTGCAGAAATTCTGTGTTATATGATGAAGGATGAGTGGAACGGAGAAAAATTCTCTCTGGCACCGGGATTTGAACCCGGGTTTTCAGTTCTACGTGCTGACGCTTTATCCACTAAGCCACACCGGATCCCCATCCCGATGTCGGATCGAATCGAATCCTATGAAGCAGTGCATGAGGGTAGGCCACTAGAGGAAACCCAAGAGTTGGTACTTAAACTGAGAGGATTTGCTTTGAACGTAAAATTGAGATAACGTGAAAAAAGAGATAAAACAGATACAAATGCAAGATGAAAGTGTAAATACAAGTGAAAAATGTAATAAAAAGACAAATAATACCTAAATAGAAGACACAGATAGAGATATAAATAAAAAATACAAAATAAAAATAATTGAAAAGTAGATAAATATAGATACCATAACCAAAAGATGTAAAATGTAGCTATAAATGGCAAATTACAGAGTAACAAATAGATAGCAATAATATTTAAAATCAACTACCTTCAGTATATTAATAAGAAAATGTTTATATTTCATGTAAGAAATGCTGAAATCTAGATCCCATATTTTACATATTTCATTGAATTTTGAACACAATTTTAACAGTGGTGAATTTTATGTGTTGAATTGTTGTTTTTTTATAATATAACAATTGACGATTTCTTAAATGTGATGTTCTAGCGTTAAGCTGGATTTATGATAATATTTCGTTATTATCCAGGAGACCGTTCAATAATTTATATAATAAAATTAAATTCATCAAGTAGATTGTTGTACGAAATTTTGTTGTGAAAGACCGAATAATGATATTTTTTAAAATAAACATATCTTGAGAATCATTTTTGAATTTGTTCAATTTGATTACAATGTGATTTAAATGTGGGTGACCAAATTACTGAGACATATCCCAATTTAGCGCGAACATGACAATTAAAAACAAGTGTCAAAGTTGAAGTGTTTTGTAAATTTTTCGAATTTCTAGTAATAAATCCCTGAATTTTAAAGACACTACCTTAAGGAACAAAGGTTATTCAGTATATGAAGAAATACACGGCATATCCAGTGAGGGCAGTAATCGCAGAATCGACATAATTGCATTTAAACCTCCGTCTCTTGAAGGTTACATCATAGACCCTACTGTGAGATTCTAATCGCATGAACACCAGCCGGAAGAAGTACACGAGGAAAAAAGGAATATATATGAACCTTCCATCAGTTTTTATATGTACCAATACCATCTGGAATCCATCGTCATTACAGGACTAATGATGGGAGTCCGTGGGACCATACCCTGGTTTCTGGTTTACTTCTGCAAATCTTTTGGCCTGCATAAAGATATTTTATGCTCGACCATGCCGAAATGTAGTAATCATACACCTGGTAGCAGTCCTTTAATGCATGTCATTAAAGTACAGGTGTTCAGCCAATGACAAGTTCAGCTTATAGGTGTTCAGCCAATGACAAGTCAGCTATGTACCATTATAAAACCGAAAGTTTCGATTATTCTCGCATATGCAATCGAAAGAGAATTAGCGAAAAGTCACGGAGCCTGGAAATCCAATACTGTCGCAGAAGGTTATGTACTGTTACTATAATAATTAGAGTTAATTGTAAATAATATTCAAATAAATTCAATTTGTCATCTCGTTTTTCAATTCTAATCAATTTTCAGGTTATACCAGAGTAATGTTCATCTTATTCTGTGCCAAGGTCAATGAAATTCGGCCTCGGAAAAAATCAATACTTTCGCGTCTGCGCACATCTCACAATTCAGGTCAGTTCGCACATAACCATAATTTTGAATACTTTCAAGTTAGAAATATGGTCGAGCATAAAAAGTCGTATGAAACTTGCCTATAATGGTAATTAAGACACTCGTATGAAAATACTTGCGTCTTAATTACTACCATTATAGGCTCGTTGCATAATGTACTATTAAGAGATCTAACAATTGCAACACTCAAAGGATCAGTAGCTATTTTCAGGCATCATACATATGGACCAGACTTTAAATCGCATCTCTTTGACGTTACTTCGTTTATTATGTTTCAATCTAATTCAAATTGTTCTTTTTCTCTCTAACAACAATGTATCACTAAGCCTCAAGGCATTTACTCTATTTATTGTATCATGATACTCTCTGTCAATGGCAACCTGTAGTGGTTACAGGGATAAATAAATAAATAAATAAATAAATAAATAAATAAATAAATAAATAGAATAAATTGAATGAATAAATAAATACATAAACAAATAAATAAATAAATAAATGATTATGAAAAGTCAAATTATGATTAATAGTTACACAGAGATCTTTTGCACAATATATTCGTTGTAATGTATGCATAAGGGTGTTACAGTATGCATAAGGGTGTAATTATTTGACTTATTTGAACTGTTGTATCAGTGAAGCGAGGTGAGTCAGTGAAGTTATGGTTTTACAGTGCAGTGAATAGTTCCGATCAGTGATAATTTATAGCGTCGATGAAATGTGTTCTATAGTTCAATGAAATGTGTTACAGAGTGTCAGTGAAATGTGTGCTAAAGTGTCAGTGAAATGCGTCATAGTGCAACTACAGTGAGTGAGATGGGAATAAAGTGAAAGACTATTGAAACTTATGTAGGGCCTATACATAATAATGTAGGTTGTAATGTAAAATTAGGTATATTATTTATGTTTTATTATTATTGTGTGAAATTATATAGTGTATTCTTATTGTATTGTGTATAAAATTGTAGGCCTATTGTGTATTGTATAATTGTATTGTGTATTGCTTATCATTTCTTTATTGTGTATTGTTTATATTGTGTATACCACTGCCACCGGGTGCATGCCCACTTGCAGTGTAAATAAATAAATACATACATACATACATACATACATACATACATACATACATACATACATACATACATACATACATACATACATACATGTTTGATCATTCATTGTAGAATTACCTCTTAAACAATATTCAGTTTTGATAACTGTTTTTCTGAAATTTCCGTTATTTCAGGTTTTTCATTATGACAAAATACTGTAACTCTTGTCTTGAGATAGGCCTATATCATTCGTTGTAATTTTGTGTGATGTATCCAGTTACCAACTTCTTTCATTTTAAATTTAAATAGTATCTGACCTGCCAAGAGTTCAAATCGTGAGGCTTCTTTCTCCCATCTGAGATGTGACATCTTTGGGGTAGTTTCTCCGAAATCTAGGACAGTCTTTGCTTTCAGATCGTCAATATTCTTGGATCTTTTGCATAAATATCATCCTTCACGAAACCGCAAAGAAAGAAATTGAGTGGCGTCGGTTCTGGAGAATTCAGATACCGCGACCTGACCAGTTCATGTGAACGTTATTCACGAACTTCTTTTCCTCTCGAGATGATGTACCATTCTGCTGGAACGACATGTTGTTCTCTTGTTGCAAGTGTGATATGAGAAACAAATGTAAATCGCTTCATGGGTTGTACAGCGTCAAAAGAAAATGTGGCCACTGTCTAGAAACTAAGTTCCCTTCGGGTATCTTCCCTACAATTCGGAGACAGAATGAATTAATTCTCATATATTCCATTTAAATCATTAACAGAAAAAAAATTAATATAAAAATTATAAATTACGATGGTGTTGGATCACGTTGTCTGATCTCTACAATTATAATTAAAGTGTTATGCGTGTTACCGTTGTAGCGTAATGGTATCGTTTCGGGCTGGTATTCGTGAGGTCGTGCGTCCAGACACAACCTAGTGCTTTATATGTTTTTTTTTTTGAGAGGGAAAATATAAATACATCGAAATGGAAAAATAAAAGAAGAAATATTAAACTGAAACAGGAAAGTCGTATCAATTAAGTAACTTAATATTTGGGAAAGGATAAATATTGCCTAAAACAAAATTACAGATATACAAATCTGTTATAAAGCCAACCTTGCCGTATGGAGGGGAAAGTTGGCCAGTGACGAATGAGAGAATAAGTAATATAACAGCAATTGAAACAGAGGGACGGTGTACGAAATGAGAGAATGAGAGAGAAATTAAAACAGAAATCAATGGAAGAGAGGTTAAGAAGAAAACACCTGAAGTCGTATGAACACAAGGTGCGAATGGGAGAAGAAAGAAAACTAAAGTAAGTAATGGAGGTAACCAGACGTCCTGTTTTGTCCGGACATGTCCTCCATTTTAGCTCTTTGTCCGCGGTCCGGGCATATTTAAAAATTAAGAAATGTCCTCCTTTTCATAACTTGTATGTCTGATATTTTGAAAATATTGGATTTGACGCCGTTTTCAAGTAATCTGCCTGTAGGTGGCAGCAGCATCGACGAAATACACTCTTTGCCAACGATCACAGCTCTCGTTTTGCTTACAAAGTAATATTAAATTCACGTTTTGTGCGATCTTTTCATGTACAGTATTTTGATAATAATTATAGTTCCCTCGACTTTCATATGTTGCTAACTGTAAAATCATTATTATTATGTTTTATCAACTTACTTACAAATGGCTTTTAAGGAACCCGGAGGTACATTGCCGCCCTCACATATGCCCGCCATCGGTCCCTATCCTGTGCAAGATTAATCCAGTCTCTATCATCATATACCACCTCCCTCAAATCCATTTTAATATTGTCTTCCCATCTACGTCTCCCCAAAGGTCTTTTTCCTTCCAGTCTACCAACTAACACTCTATATGCATTTCTGGATTCGCCCATACGTGCTACATGCCCTGCCCATCTCAAACGTCTGGATTTTATGTTCCTAATTATGTCAGGTGAAGAATACAATGAGTGAAGTTCTGCGTTGTGTAACTTTCTCCATTCTCCTGTAACTTCATCCCTCTTAGCCCCAAATATTTTCCTAAGAACCTTATTCTCAAACACCCTTAATCTCTGTTCCTCTCTCAAAGTAAGAGTCCAGGTTTCACAACCATACAGAAGAACCGGTAATATAACTGTTTTATAAATTCTAACTTTCAGATTTTTTGACAGCAGACTAGATGACAAAATCTTCTCAACCGAATAATAACACGCATTTCCAATATTTATTCTTGCGTTTAATTTCCTCCCGAGTGTCATTTATATTTGTTACTGTTGCTCCAAGACGTTTGAATTTTTCCACCTCTACGAAGGATAAATCTCCCATTTTTGCATATCTTACAATATTCTGGTCGCGAGATATAATCATATGCTTTGTCTTTTCGGGATTTACTTCCAATTCTATCGATTTACTTGCTTCAAGTAAAATTTCCGCGTTTTTCCTAATCGTTTGTGGATTTTCTCCTAACATATTCATGTCATCCGCATAGACAGGAAGCTGATGTAACCCGTTCAATTCCAAACCCTGTCTGTTATCCTGAACTTTCGTAATGGCATATTCTAGAGCGAAGTTTTATCATTATTTTATATTATTGACATACTTGACTGTATTGTAAATATTTTGTAAGAAAAGAGATTTGACGTAATTTATAGTGTAAAATAGGCCTAAGCCTAAATCTAAGTACATATTTTCTCTCCTCTTTCTTCGAACAATATCCTCGTTTTTGAACCTTTGTGTCCTCTTTTCTATTGATGTGAATCTGGTCACCGTAAATGAAGGCAATGACGGAAGGGAGAATAGGGAAGGGAAAACCAAAGACGAAGTATATGGATAATATTGAGGTAATAGCAAAGAAACGGTGAAAAGAAATTGGGGAACTCAGAAGAATGGCGAGGGATAGAGAAGAACGGAAGAAGATGGATCGAGGTGCCGTGAGGCAAAAGGGAAGGAGGAAGTAGAAGAAGTGAAGATAATAATCATAAAAGTTTATAAGTTAATATTTTGTAGCAGATATAAATTATTTCATTTCATTTATCGAAATCTATCGAAAGTTTTGGACCAGTCTGTATGTTGATGAAGTGCCAAGTCTGATGAACTTGGACCTTCTCTGACGCTTAAGTACGCGTGTTAGAAACTTACGACATAAACAAGCAAGATGAAAGGCACAGCTTTCCACATTTCTCGACATTTCTATACACCAGTTAGATAGTATTAGATGACAGCGGTTGGGTAGTATTAGATGATATAAGATCTGTGTCGAAGTTTGTAACGTGACGTTCACTGAAATACATATTATCCGCCTCTAGCTCTCAACAAGCGGATGCTTCCCTGCACTTTGAGAGACTGGCGCTTATAATAGGATCGGGTAACTAGGTCCCTCTGTTATGGAATGAAAAACTTGTACACGCCTTAATGTACTTGAGACTCAACACCACAGGCAAGTTCTAACGATCTAGTATGAGGTCTACACCTCGCTCAGTATCATCGTGGATTACATAAATGCGAGCTGCAGCACCGATGTAGTAGATGAAAGCCAATTATTTATAACAGTTCTAAACTAAAGCCACTTACTCGCGACGGAGACATCTATGTTACAAGAGGATACTCCCACATTTCAAACTTGCAGTAAGACAGACTTCAAGTACAAATGGTGGGCCGTATTTTAGTCTTGCGAACAATGACAAGATAGATTATGCCACATAATGGGTTCTAACAATCTTAAACCTTTTAGTGAAGAATCGGTAGAACGGAGAAAACTTCTCTTCGGCACCGGGAGTCGAGCCCGAGCTTCCAGTTTTACGTGCTGGCGGTTTATCCACTAAGCCACACCAGGTTCAAATTCCGATGCCGGATAGAATCCCTCTCATGTTTCAGGTTTTACTTACTGTGTTCTCCTTTGTTGTCGTAACCTCGCGTACCGTGTCACAGTAGGCTATGGTTGACAGTAGACAATGTCTACTAGACACAAAGTACAACCACAACTACAGAGATGCACTCATTACCAGTGACTGAGTGGCCGTGATCAGACGGAAATGGCGCCGTCTTGAATCACTAACGCTTTATCATATTACTATGATGTACCGAAGTACTTTTAGAGTTTCAGTGCAGTAATTTTGAATTCGCTACCTGCTAGCATCAGGGACTATCGAAATAAAATTGAATTCAAACACAAACTCACAATACTTGTTTTTTTTTTTAATGGGACATGGCAGGAGCGTTGCGATCGGAAAAACAACTGAATGTCACATAGCGTGGTAGGCCTGTTACCATGGTAACAACGGTTGAGTTGCCAAACTTACAGTTCGCACGTGGCGAGTGCTTAATAGCTCTCTTGGCGATATTTATTGTGCACACAATGTTAGCATTCGTATGTTTCGTCTTTGATTATCTGTCGATTTTTGTATTGTTTTCTTACCTTCGCGTCAATTGTCAATGAATGTTAACGTCAGCCATCTTAACGACAATTGCTACCTTCATCAGCTGGCAGCGTGATAGTCCACATTGGCAACATGGCACTGTAGTTCCAAGCTCGGCCGCTTAATTGTCATATCCCATCTTTAAAAAAAAAACAAGTATAGGCACTAGGTCAGTAATTGAAAATGTGGAGAGAACATTTTGTAGCATTTCCTGGGTGACTTTAGCACAGGCTTCAATGACACGGTTCTTTAAATGTTCCACATTCTCAATTTTCTCTTCACATATCAAGAAAACTTCAGGGGGTGTTAAATCTGGAGACCTGGCCGGCCATTCTACTGCTCCACCCCGACCAATCCAATGTCCAGGGAACTGTTCGTCCAGTGTGCTGCAAAATTTCTGTGGCTTTACCTACCAGAATGAAGAGTGATAGCAATTCTTCCCTCTTTCGATAATGCCATCACGAAAATCAAGAAATTTGTTACAGGAAAGCTTCAAATAATCAAAACAATGCATTGAAACTGTCACAGGTTAACCAAACAGTAAATAAGGAAAAGTTAATTACCAGAATTGCATAAAAATACCTTTTCCAAAGCCTCCTTAGTACTGTACCATGTTGCAAAATACGTATCTGTAGATTCAGTAACTAATGTTTGTGTCATTATGACGGTTATCTTTTAGTAACTTGAAAACGATTAGGTGTGTCTCAAAACGGATTGAACCATTAATTTTTTTCAGAAAATTTCACATGGTTTTGAATACATACATGACCACCTTTCTATTTAAAATTTCAAAATTGCATTCAAAATGGCGGCTTTTGAGATAGCTGAGGGCTAGAATCGAATGTGTCATTGGTAGAGCATTTGGTCTTACAAATACAGGTAACAGCTACAGTAATCAAAAAATCAAGCACGTGGAAGATACTTATATGGTTCCAGACTTTTGATTCAGCTTGTAGTAAGCGTTATGTGACATTGAGTCAGCTTCATTTAGGGTTTAGTGTCTGAAATGTTAGCAGCCTACTTATGAGGTTCCAACTATTCTTCGGACTGTTGACTAATAGTGGGCCTACATTATACAACGAGCCTATAATGACAGTAATTAAGACGCGAGGAGGTTTGTTTATGAAACGAGCGCAAGCGAGTTTCATAATTTTCATACGAGCGTCTTAATTACTATTATAGGCAAGTTTCATACGACTTTTTATGCTGGACCATATTTCTAACTTGAAATTATTCAGAAGTATTCATTTTATTCGTATCTAACAGAAGAGTGGAAGTGACCTTGTGCAATACCTCGTGAATTGTGAGATGTGCGCAGACGCGAAAGTATTGATTTTTTCCGAGAAACAATAATGTCATTGACCTTGTTATAATCTACAGAATAACATGAACTAATTTTGATATAACCTGGAAATTGATTTAGAATTGAAAAACGAGATGACAAATTGAATTTATTTGAATATTATTTACAATTAACGCTAATTATTATAGTAACAGAACATAACCTTCTGCGACAGTATTGGATTTCCAGCTTGCGTGACATTTCGCTAGTTGTCTTTCGATTGCATATCCGAGAATAATCGAAAACCTGAACTTTAATGAATAGGTGTACTTTAATGACATGCATTAAAGGACTTCTACCAGGTGTATAATTACTACATTTCGGCATGGTCGAGCATAAACATACATGCAATACTTGCAGTGTAGTTTCTTTTTACAGATTCATTACAAAGACTTCCATTTACGAATATTCTAACATTAAACACATGTACGCGTGTATGTATAGATAATAATAAATTAATATTAGTAGAACCACGTCAGTCAGCTACAGAAAGAACAATCTGCAAAACAATTTTTTCTTAACCACATATAAAATTAGTAGATGGATGCCTCCTATCAAAGAATAATTTGATCTGCCTAGTCAGAAATGAACTGTTTCTTCGAATTAGTCTATAATGATTTCCTGTATTCTCTGAATTACATTATATTTGCCAAGAACCCATAAAACTTTATCATCGGTACTGAAGTTTAGTAGGAAAACGATAGATGAATATCTCACATTACAGAAATAATTAATGTGTATTCCCTGAAATCATTTCTCCGTAATATTACATTTTATTCATGCGTTGATGTTTTTATAACGAGAATCCATAAAATAATTTATTAGCTTTATAGAACTTTAATGCCATGAGAATGAGAGTCATTGCTGGTTACAGCTGTAATTAATCTGTATTAGTCTCAATTAATTTCTTCGCAATGCTTTCTTTTGTTGTTTTAACAACCATCTATAAAACCTTTATTAACTGCGTTCAACTTCAGTATAAAAACCCAGTTCCTGTCGTAACAGAATTATTCATTTGCAACAATGCATTTCTTCATAGTAATTATCGAGCTGTTGATATTTTAACTAGAATTACTGAAAATCAATTATAGGATAGAAATGAGTGTATTCTTTCATTAGAATTAGCGGAATTAAATACATCGCAATATTATTTTGTGTTCTGTCTGATCATTTCCGATGTTGGATATCGATCATTTTCGATTTGTCTCCAGAATTCTATTAACGAAATTGCAATATTTTGCACGAAATGAGACTTGAAAATAAATGGGAAAATTCGAAAATACATTATAAAAACGGAAATTAAACAGTAAAACACAGAAACGGCGTTTGAATAATGATTCCAATACTGCGTCTCTAAATTTACTTTTTGGGTGCCTTATTTGTCGGTAAGGGAATTACAGTATGCAAAATGATATAGCCTTTAATAAAGGAAATACTGCACTAACAAGAGTAGACACGTATCTCAAGACGTGGCCGTATATAGATATTGAAAACTTGTTGAATATTTATAGGCCTATAATTGTTGAATCAAATATGTTGTACAATATAGAAATTTGGGATAATCACTTATCTCGGCAAACGACATAGAGACACCAATAATGATAGACGGCACACACATTCAGTACTATAAACAATATGTATATTTGGGACAAGAAGTCAGCCTAACTGAAAAGAGGGACAAAGAAATTCGAAGAAGAATTAACCTAGCATTGGGGAAATTCAGGGGACTCAAATTCCTTCCCTTAGACAAAGATATTAATATACAATTAAGACTGGAAGCCCTACGGACCTGTATCATACCGACCCTAACATATGGCAGCCAAACCTGGTCTTTGACTAAAAAACAAGCATAGAAGATACAGGTATGCCAACGCAAAATTCAGAGAAAGATATTAGAGATTAAACTACATGACAAAGTAAGAAATGAAGAACTGAGATTAAAAAGCAGTATCCAAATGGCCTGCAAGACGGCGACAAGACTAAAATGGAAATGGGGAGGACATGTAGCCAGACTACCTGCCGACAGATGGGCATACGCCACTACAGTCTGGGACCCAAGGATGGGATGAAGAGAAAGGGGAAGAAAAAGAAGGAGATGGACACAGGACTTCGTTGACGTGATAGGACCGCAGTGGACGCGTATTGCGAGTGACAGAGAAAAGTGGAAAGACATAATTTTAGATTAAGAATAAATAACAATAGAACACAAAACAGTGAAGTGAAGTGAAGTGAAGTGAAGTGGCTCAACTTTGAGTAAGGCCACAGGGACTAGCTCACCCCGTGAGCAAAAGTAGAGCTTCCCTACCGATGGCAGGAGGCCCTCTCCTGCTAAGGATGTAATGGGCTTTTCTAATTCTAATTCTAAACCTATCTCGGCAGCTCATTGATAGAATTAAAGCTTAATTTTATAAGAGATATCTAGAAATACCTTCGAATGCTTCAAACTTATTCGCTATAGGGGATGTACTGAAAATTGTGGGCAAAACTTGAGGTATAGATTCCTCATATATAGAGAAGAAAATAATGTTATATTAACATGGATCCTGAAATGCTTGGTTCCCGCATTATAGTGTTTACAAGCACACTATTGTTGGAAATAGTTTAATATCTATCTGTCTGTCTGTCTGTCTGTCTGTCTATCCGTCCGTCCGTCCGTCTGTCTGTCTGTCTGTCTATCTATCTATCTATCTATCTATCTATTTATCTATCTATCTATCTATCTATCTATCTATCTATCTATCTATCTATCTATCTATCTATCTATCTAT
Organism: Periplaneta americana; assembly: GCF_040183065.1. Lineage (NCBI taxonomy): Eukaryota > Metazoa > Arthropoda > Insecta > Blattodea > Blattidae > Periplaneta > Periplaneta americana. Next base: position 28,091,842 of record NC_091129.1, on the reverse strand, counting down.
CTATCTATCTATCTATCTATCTATCTATCTATCTATCTATCTATCTATCTATCTATCTATCTATCTATCTATCTATCTATCTATCTATCTATCTATCTATCTATCTATCTATCTATCTATCTATCTATCTATCTATCTATCTATCTACCTACCTACCTACCTACCTACCTACCTATCTACCTATCTACCTATCTACCTATCTACCTATCTACCTATCTACCTATCTACCTATCTACCTATCTATCTATCTATCTATCTATCTATCTATCTATCTATCTATCTATCTATCTATCTATCTATCTATCTATCTATCTATCTATCTATCTATCTATCTATCTATCCATCCATCCATCCATCCATCCATCTATCCATGTGTCTGCCTGTCTGTCTGTCTATCTATTTAATCTGGCGGAGTTAAGGCCATTAGGCCTTCTCTACCACTTCACCAGAATAGAAATATACATATACAAGAAACAAATGCAGAGTAAAGAAGGAAATAAGAAATAGAAGTAAAAGTGCATAAAAATACAAAATGACACATGCAAAAAAAGTAAAGTAGAAAGGTAAGATCACAATGGGTACAAAAGGTACTAATAATACTAATATATTGTTTACCTAATATATTGGCACTTAAGAAAAATGCTTGAATATCTAGAAGTAAGTAGCTGACTGTGCAAATTTAAAGCGGAACAAAACAGTAACAATTTGGAAACATTTTAAATAAGTTAGAATACTCAGTTTACTGCATTGCACTCTACGCAGTAAGAAAATGCTTAATGAGTTTGTTTTTGAACACTGTTACATTCCGACAGTCTCTGATGACACTGGATAGGATATTCCACAAGTACGATAGCAAGGTTGTGTATGGTGATGAATACAATGACGTCTTACGTGTTGGTATGGCTAGTATGCGGCTGTTTTGCGTGCGTGTGAAGAGATTGTGATATGATGACAGGTAACTGAAGCGGGGGGCAAGGTAGGTAGGTGTAGAAGTGTGAAGGACTTGGAATAGGAAATGAAAATTTCTACATTCGTTAAGCCGTAGCCAGTTTAGAGTTAATGATACAGTCTTTGTGCATTTGCTTATAGGAATTGTTCACAATGCCCTCTTTCTTCCTGAATACAAATCGCAGGTCGTCGTTCTGCTACAAATCATTCACAGAATAGTATTGGTAAGCACAATAAGCCTCAGGCTGCAGTGCAAGCCTTCCGGCCTCTCTTTCGTAAAGAAGAGACGTATATAAAACTCGCATATAAATTGAGTACAGACTTGTTGAAGTGGAATGTAACAGATTCGTCTTCAGAGAAAAACGGTTGATAGTAATAAACAGACCAAGGAAGTTGGTACAAAAACTGTAAAGTTGTGTGAACTTGGGCTATATCTCTACCGAATGAAAAGTAGTCAATATCAGTGAAGCAGAACAACAAACATGTACAGCCGGTGGTAACGAAACATGTGCTCCAGGCGTCCATGGTCTTAGAAGAAGAAAATAATAAACGAATAATATAGAAAAACATTAATTTGTAATTGTAAACTTCGTAACTCCCAATCTAAAATAATTTACCCAAACATATAAAATAACTTACAAAGTATACAATTATGATTCTAGCCACATTATAACGAATAACAATGAACATTTTCATTTCATAAAAAAATATTCCTTTTATGTTCAGAAAAAAAATTGTACTCTGAAAGAATATTCCTTCTACGTCACAAGACGTTACCGGAGCAAATCTGAAATATGATACAGTATTTCTTACCACCATCAGGTGAACAACTAATTTGTGAATCTAATAGTTAGACTTCGTTGAATTGCCACACGCAGCATGCTATCAGGTTGCCTATGTACGGTAGTATAGAAGAGGTGAGCGACCGCCCGGTCTCGTAGTATAAGCAGTTCATGTTAAGAGTTGTGACCGGTCCAAATAGATAGAGCAGCTACAGCTAATATATACCTATGTAAGCACTTGTTTTTGCATTACTGTGGTTGGAATAGTCAAAGCTTAACATTTGTTCAGTGCAGACAAGAATTCAACCAAACATACTGTACAATGAGAGTGTTGCTGTTCCAAACAATTGCCCCTGGAATATCCTTACCCCCGCAGCCAGTCTTGACCCGTTGGAAAACGTGATTGGATGCTGTTAATTATTATGCAAAATATTTCGGCAAAATAATGGAAATAATTGATGCATTGGATAGCACAGACAGTTCCGCTGTTGCAGCTGTAAAATCATTGCTTTCTGAACAGCTATTGGAAGATATTCTGCTCATTGATTCTAATTTTGAAATCGTGTCCAAAAGCATCACCCTGTTAGAATCGTCTAATCTACAAATCTCAGAAGCCCTTAATAGAGTGTATAAAGTATCACAAACCGTTATCCAAAATAACAATTCACTAATTTCAGAAAAAGCGAAATGTAAGTTGAGAAACATTATTGCCAAAAATTCTGCCTATTCACAACTTCATATTATAAATGATGTACTATCAGGGCACGACAAGACATCTGAAGTTGGTGTACTAAAAAGTAGTGACTTCCCGTTCTTCAAATATGCACGTATTACATCGTGTGTTGTTGAACGTACATTTACCCAAAATAAAAACTGTTTGAGTGACCATCGAAGGAGGTTACTTTGCAGTCGCTCAAAATGTACGTAACTCTTCACTGCAATGCACATATTCAAGGATGATGTGAGTATATTACATTAAATTTTAAGAGTTAATATATCTCACTACAAAATAATTGTGTATTTACATGTTTAGACGTTTCCTACTTCAGTGAACATTCAATATATTTCTTGAATTCAGGATACATGTTTTATTGTAACCGCAGTATACTGCTCAGTGTTTACATCAGAGGCATACTCAATCCTTTGCACGTCCCCTTCTCATACAGTCTATACCACGTGCGTAGTAAACCTTGCGATTCTCGTGGCAATTCCACGAAGTCTACTAATAGTGTATCTCGTATGTGAGACATAATATTAAATTCATAATTGTTTTCAAGAAAATTTTTTATTTGTAATGACAGCTAGGAAGTTGGTATCGTAATTCCTATGTTGAACTTGGACTGTAACGCAACCGAATGCATAGCAGCATGAGACGTCAACGTTAATCGAAGAATAAGTCGGGGAAAAAAAAATTAACCCGTTTTAGTAGGTAAAATTCAATAATTTTCAATCGGTTGGACAGTAAATTTCAAGAACATTTTTTGCCCAATTTCGTGATCTCTAGCCTTGTGCTTATGTTAGCTACGAAAAAACCAGTACGGCATTAGCACTGCACTGTTATTGATGATGTCTTGAAGCGTGTGAATATCTTGAACTCGATTATATATCAAGCAGCAAACACAATATTTCACCTTGAAATACGCTTTTATTTACACTTAATTTTCTTTCGAAACTTTGCTTACTAATTCACTCATCTCTTTGATGTAGTATTAGTTCATTGTGTGACCTAGCTATAATATAATACCTCCACTTACACCACGGAGTGGTACAAGACGACACCCTCTAATTTTTCATGCCAGCGAGTTATTTTTATGTTGGTTCTAAAATAAAGGCAATATATATAGTTGCATACCTCTCCCCCCGCTCGCCCTTCCATGTGCGGCTACACAAAGTAAGATTGATGATGGTTTTGTGTGTACACTGTTTTATATATAGGCCTAAAGGAGACCTATATACACAAATAAATTGATGCACGCGAAATTTCTTCTTTTTCTAGTGATGACGGTAGTTATGGGGTTGTACTGAGGTCGTGGATAACGAGAAGAATTTTAGATAACTCAAAGACAAAATATCTTTGATATCTGAAGATATAATGAACATTGTGTGATGGCAATAGCTAATAATATTTAACTCTGACACTTCTCAAGTACACATTATATCTACAACTTGGCTATGTAGATGCAATAGAACTTACATAATTTACGTATTCTAGTGTCATTCACCGGAATACTTCTGGTATTATGTTAAGTATTAATTTTGGAAATCTCGAAATGAATATTTGTATAATTCGTTCATAATTGTTTTGTTTCCTTTTCCCCCATTTTACAAAGCCATCGGTAATAAAAACAATTTAAGTATTATTCAGTAGTTGACATTTCATGATGATTTGTAATAAAACTTCTTATAATCCTGATATAGTTGAGTTGTAATAGAACTTCTTATAATCCTGAGATAGTTGAGTTGTAATAGAACTTCTTATAATCCAGACATAGTTATTGAAATGAGCCTAGCCGTTCTGTTCGAAATCAAGAAATAATTTAAGACTTACATTTAACAATACAAGTAGACCACAGTCCCAGAGTAAGTCATATGTTCAGTGCCTTTAATTTTGGCTTTCTATAATATATTTCGTTTCCAACTGCCAGGATCATTACGTCTTTTTTATTTTTCAAACTCTCAGTTTTCATTTCAATTAACCGAAATGTTGTCTAATATGATAATTTGTATTAAAATAGATAAAGATCAGAGCAGAATAAACAAACCGCTTCAAACAATAAAGAGAGCTGATAGTACAGGGACATCATTTTATTTTTATTTCAGTTTTTATTGTACCTGAGTTTTTGAATGTACTTCACTCTCAACCCTTCTACTAATGAAGTTCCAACTGTACTCCACACAGAATCAAAGCCGCATCTAGTAAACAGCACTGAGTTAGTGAGTATAGTACGTTCCAGAAATATGTTCGCGTTTTCCAGTGACGAAAGAGGTTTCAATATTGAATCATATTTTCGCACAGGTGAGGCCTACTGTCCCTTTGCCTACGTCGCATCCCGATTTCCCCCACCTCTTTCTGCTCGCCCATCTGTAAAAGCTGGGCTGTCTTAGCTCTTTTCTGAAAACATTAATTTCTTTTAGGAATTGGACGTTTACGTAATGTTATGCAACTGTTTAAATAACTTAAATAAATGGCCTCGTTAAGTAATTAACTGTTACGTGATTTCTCCCCTTTCTACGATCCTGCGGCATAACCACTTGGACGGACAGTAGATAGCATGTCTGAGTAAATTGATCTGTGCGTGTCGAGCAGAAGTGAAGATTGAATTTACAGTACGTAAGGTACTCTTTTATAGAGTAGGTACAGAATTATTTCAACACTAGCCGTACCCGTGCGCTCCGCTGCACCTGTTAGAAATAAATATAAAGTAATTACCAGGGAACGGATTTATATGGACTAAAAATATATGAAATATGTAAATATATATGTAGTTATTTTTACCAAAATATGGAATTAAATATGGATTTTTACCAAAATATGGAATTAAATATGGACTTAAAATTATAAAAAAAATGACTATGTACGTTAAATATTGGTACATTTTAATCAAACTAAACAAAAAATATAATGGACGTACCTTATCTTCCAATGTAGTTTCAACAAAACACAATTTTTATTGTCTGTTACCATAACAATAGGTTACAAACATTTCTTTCAAGTGCTGAAAAGTGAATCTTCTTCTATTGTCTCTGAGGATAGATTTATACTGACTAAAAGAGCGTTCGACGTCACAAGAAGTAACTGGTACATAATTCAATTTCACAATGTCTGCTGGGGATAAGTCCAAGTTAATCTTCACTGTTGATTCACCACTCATCACAGCAACAACCTTTTGTAGTTCTTCATATCCAGGGTTTTTTGAAAGTACAGTGTCCACCTTAGCTCTTACTGCATCTGCAACTTTACCTCTACCACGATTCAGTTGTTCCACAGTACTATTTATAATTTCAAAACTTTCAGATAGTGAAAGGTGCCTATTTTGGAGACTTTTGAGCGTTTTTATGATGCATGAAAATGTATGCTGAATGTGAGCTAAGTCATTCTTCACACTTATGTCACAGGTAACTGTTTTCGCAGTATCAATTGAGACTGCATCTTCAGAGTCCAATGCAAGGAGAACATTGTTAATAGAGTCTATATGTTCGGCATAATATTCAACTGCTTCTAGCCATGTACCCCATCTAGTTAAAATTGGCTTTGGTGGCAATGGAATTTCAGGGTACATTTCTTTCAACACGTTAACTCTACTGGGAGCTTTGAGAAATACTTTTTTCACTGATGAAATCAACAAATCTACTTTAGGGAAATTGTCTCTGACCACTTCTGCCACACGATGAAATGCATGCGCCACACAAGTAAAATGAGTCAATTTAGGATATACAACAGATAATGCTTGTCCAGCTTTGACCATATAAGGGGCAGCATCGCTAATAAAGAATAACACATTATCGTACATAATACCCTTTGGCCACAGGATACCCATAGCTTCGTTGAACAGTTTAACTATAGTTTTGTTATTGCACTATTCTAGAACATCACAATGTAAAAGAATTCGTTCAGAATATTGTTCACTTAACAAACCGATAACTACATTACCAACAAGTCTACCTTCTTTGTCGGGAGTCTCATCAATGGAAACCCAAATTGAACTATCTTTAATTTCATCTCTTATCTTCTGTATTGTCTCATCGTAGATGGATGGAGCATACGTCTTCCTAAGTGTTGACTCATCCGGGATTGTATGTTGAGTATATTTTTCAAGGAATTCCCTGAAGACCTTATTCTTTAGTTTGTAGAGAGGAATATCAGCAGAGATGAGAGAACGGCACAGGTCGATGTTAAACTCAGATCTTACATTCGATGTTGTTGGTTGTGTTAAAAACAATTGTCTCTGCTTGGAATTTAGTTGTTTGTTGGCCTGATGTTTACTAGTTGTAATGTGTTGTTGCACCAGGAACTTTTGTGTAGATGATACTGCACACTGACACAAATTACAAAATAATATTTTATTGTCAGTTGATAAACCATCTTCTTTAAATTCTGAAATGTAACTTGTTAGTTTTGATTTTAAATTGACTGAATGACGTACTTTTGGCATATTTACCGTCTTTATAGTATGATTTACAAAACTGAACCTATGTGTACTCTGACTGGCATTTAACTGTTGAGCTGCACAACTGAAGTCTGTTAAAAATTTTAAATTAAATTAATACAGTTTTGTAACTTACTTTCCCATTGTTGATAGGACTGCTAATTTTCAAATAACTCTGATGTTAAAGGGATTACTGAACATGTGTTTAAATCTCTATTGTTGAAATGTATTTTTAAACGTTAATGGAATTTTGTTTTGTTTTATTGTTAAACCTAATATAATATGGACTGTTTTATATGAAATATGGAAAATATATGGAAATTAACGAAAATATGTACTAAACTCTAAAATATGGAAAAATATGGAAAATAAAAGTAGGATTTTTCAACCCTACACATTGTGAAACATAAAGATAATGCAAAATATAAATTATATTAGCTTTATAAGTAAATATGTATTTACATATAAATCCTTTCCCTGGTAATTACATACTTAAAATACGACGTTTTATCCAGGGAACATTCGTGTTTGATAGAAGGATAAAGCGTTTAATATTTTACATAATTTAAATTGTATTTAAATAATTAAAATGCGGTCATTTTGGTCCAGAGAGCAATCATTTGGTGCAATGACAATTCCTTTAACATGTTTCTTAATTGTTATTACATGCAACCATAGTTTAATGAAGACTGACATATCATTTAGTTTTAAATTGTTTACTTTATATTACTCGCTATATGTTTCAGAAGTTACTGTAATAACATTATAGCATTATGTGCATCTAGAGAAACTATACTTTCCAATGGTGAAATAATAATTAATTATACAAATCGGTTAATTTAGCTTCCGATATTACTTCATACAAACACAGAAACATTCTCTGTAGGCTATGTTTAATAGCTTTCGATTGTTGTTGTCCAAGGCCTCTTATAGACGAAGTAATTTGTTTTTATTTCAGTACAGCGCCTTAGATGGCGTTGTTATTGTAATTTTAAAACTCATTTATCTCATTAAATATCAGTCCTATCAAACGTTTGTATAGAATAAAACTTATCGGAAATTAGTTTTGATGAAACGTTTGTTATGTAACATTTTTCATGAAAATTAATAATAAGGGAGATATTTCGATTTATTTAATTCAAGCCTCCTTATAACCCCTCTTTTAAGTAAAGTATTTTGAATGCCATATAGTCTAAAATCTAAGTTACAACGAACTTAATTTATATTCCAATTTTCATATAAATCGGTTCAGCCATTATCGCGTGAAAAGGTAACAAACATCCAGACAGACAGACAGACAGACAGACATACAAAAAAAATTCAAAAACGCGATTTTCGGTTTCAGGATGGTTAATTATACATGTTAGCACCAATTATTTTTGGAAAATCGAAAATTACCAGAAACATTTTGGTTACAGATTTATTATTAGTATAGACGAGTTACTAATACGAGGAACGAAACTGGCAATTGGAATTAGACGCAATAGCCTGTAGTGCGATAATATGCATAAAGAACTGAAGCCAGTATCGAAATAAACGGCCACCATTTAAAAAAATATGTTTAAATATCCATATTATGATTATTTTTCAATTTAACTTTATTCCCTATATTGTACGCTAATGTGCTGTAGACAATATAATAAAAACTGCATAATGAATACGTTCGCATGGATAGCTCAGTTCGTGAGTAAAAACACTTATTCTTAATACAGTACTGTATTTTGATTAAACAAAAACCTAATGAAAATTATCGAACTCAAGATCGCGATATTTCCTAGTTTACGTAAATGTATGAACTACTTTTCTTCCCTTCTATACATAGTAGAGTGATTTGTTTGTGTTTTACGCCAGTATCATCGAACTACAGTCGTGGAAGGATGTAGCAAATTGTGTTTCCGGTTCTCTAAAGGTATAGCCAGGTTAATATTAAAAATGTTAGTAAAAATAAAATGATGTCGCTGTATAGTTAGTATAAAGTTTTGCCACCAGATTGAAGAACCTCTGACTGACAAGTTCACAGCTAGAAGGCCCTCTATCCTGGAGTAAGGACATTTTAGCATGACACTAAAAATGAACTGCTCAACTGTGCGTGTGTATGAAGGCTTGAGGAAAGTCGTTTTAGCACAGATTGTGTATTTATATCTAAGGATGTTGAATCTGTAGTTAACTCATTTTTGCAGAAATATGGAGAAAGGGCCTGTTTGCAATTACCTATTCAATTATGTTGAAGAATTGGTAGAACGGAGAAAAATTCTCTCCTGGTTTCCATCTTTACGTGCTGGCGCTTTATCCACTGAGCCACACCGGATTCAAGCTCTGATGCCGGATTGAATCCCTTTCATTAGCGCCAGCACGTAAAGCTGAAACCCGGGTTCGAGTCCCGGTGCCGGAGAGAATTTTTCTCCGTTCTACCGATTCTTCATGAAATGGAAACGCAGAATTAGTAGTATAGTGACCATCAGGTCGGCTCTTCTGATGGTCAAGACTCGAGTCACCCCTGACTAAGTAGGAGGCCTTGCCCCACTGGGTATTTACGGCTTTATTATTATTATTATTATTATTAGTATTATTATTATTATTATTAAGCCTATATATATATATATATTTATTTATTTATTTAACCTGATAGAGATAAAACTATCAGGCCTTCTCTTCCCCTTTATTATGGGATTACAACATTTTGTATAGTGATCTTAGTGTTGAATTATCATTGAGGTTTCAGCGTGTTCATAATGCTTGTGTTCGTTTCATTTTTAACAGCCGTCGCTATGATCATGTCTCCGAGTATTTCTTTCAGTTATCTTGGCTTCGTTTACGGGAGAGACGTTCAGTTAATTCACTCTGTTTGCTGTATCAGTTTTTAAATAATTCCACACCTATTTACCTAGTTCCTCGCTTCACACTTTTAGCATCCGACCACAATCGTTATACACGTTCACAGCATAACCTTGTTCTATCAATTCCATTTCATCAAACATCTCTCTACTCTGCTTCCTTCACAATACACACAACCCGTTCCTGGAATTCCTTGTCACAGGAAATCAGGGGCAGTCGGAGTCTAAAATCTTATAAGTACACTCTAGAAATATTTTTACTGAACAGAACTAGACTCTTGTGGAAGTTTCTAAATAGTCTTAAATGACCAAGTTGTTATTTTTTTCTCCTCTCTCTTCATCTTTTCTTTCTTTTCCTTTTTTATTATCTTGATATATTACTTAATCATTTGTATTTGTATGCAATTTAGTACGACTTTGCTAATCAACATTTTATGTCTTGTAACCCACATGTACTCTTCTATTAGTATATTAACTGTATAATATATCTCAAGTGAATTAATCGTCGAATTTATCGCGAGCATTTTAGGTCTCATAAATTGTTTGTGTGTGAGTGTGTATATTCCCCTTGTGTTATGTAACTGATTTTGATTATGTGTAATTTTCTACTTTATTTGATATATTATGCAACCGATCTTGACTATTTGTAATTTTATATTATGTAACTGATCTTGACTATTGTAATTTTCTACTACATTTTATGTAATTTCTAAGGTATTTTCTTTTGTGTTGTTTTGTAATCTAATTTTGTATTTCAAGTATAGTATTGAAACCTGGTTGAGTGGAAGAGAAGGCCTCATGGCCTTAACTCTGAAAGGCAAAATAAACCTACTACTACTACTACTACTACTACTACTACTACTACTACTACTACTACTACTACTACAACTACAATATTAAGAAAATAATTACAATTAATATTAAATTTACAAATACAATATAAATTAAAATATTAAAAGATTAACTGATAAATAAATCTTAGAAAGCATGATGATATCTTAGAAAGCATGATTATAGAGATATTCCGATAGTCAATATAATGTAATATAATCTAGTAATATTTTATTTAGAGTTCAGTCTAATTGACATGTCACAGTTTAAAAACAATAACACTTAAAAATGTAAATGATCATTGCATATTATAAAATTGGAATGCAAACGTTTTCGCCCTTGGGCATCATCAGACATTTAAAATAACTCACAATATCTTATACAATTTTTCATATCTTTGCTGTGAAATGCGTACCAGATAATTGAAATTTACAATCTTGTATATATTAATAAACAACTATTTACATGGTTAACTCTATGATAAATAACATTCTGAAATTTAAATGAGTGGAGGTATTAAAATTATATGTGATAATATTGTGACTAAAATGTTGTATTGATCTTTTATTTCAAATTATAAAATTGTGATCATTAAAACAACATGATGAAAAACCATATGATTCCTCTTAAACTTCATAATAAAGGCGAGACAGTTTATTGTAGAAGTTAGGAACATACAAAGATTTTATTTTTACTTAAGTAAAAATTAAACCTATAATAAAATTGTATAGCGATGAAATTACTGGATGTTGAAAAATTTTGTGCTAGAATAAGAGAGCTATTTACAAGAAACCATGTCTGAACGAATCTCAATCACTGACCAAGTGCCTACTACGTTTGTGTTTGAATTTAATTTTATTTCGATAATCCCTGACATTAGCTGGTAGCGAATTCAGAATTAGTAGTAGTATTAGTATTCGGTATATGTATGGTAAGACTCTCCTGTGTTAAATTACAAAGAACACATCACAGCCATAACAAAATTACAAAATACCTCCACATATGCAGAACACATCATAAATGCTAACCGCACCCACAGAGACATCAACACAGACATGGAAATACTACACATCCGACCAAGAAGCCAGAAATTAAACACACTATAACAATATTAAATATATAGACACACAAAAACACACTCCAACAAAATTCTCAACACACAACTCTACTTCAAAACACACACACTCTTTGACTCTACACTATACCACAGGAACTCACCCTCACAGGAAACAGAAGAAGTGGCGCCAAGACCAACAACGACCAGTTCTGAAGATGACCCATAAATAGGTCGAAACATGTAAACGAGGTACGTTGAAATTTAACACAGGAAAGTCTTACCATACATATTCCGAAGTGATACAGTGTTAAAAGTTGTGTAATCAAGATGTATTAGTATTATTTATTTATTTAACCTGGTAGAGATAAGGACCTGCACTGATGCTCCAAAAGTACTTCGGTACATCATAGTAATATGAAAAAAGCGTTAGTAATCACTATGTGATTCAAGACTGCGCCATGTTCCGTCGGACCCCGGCCACTCAGTCACTCGTAATGAGTGCACCTCTGTGTTTGTAGTTGGACATTGTCTACTGCCACATATACACGGTACGCGACGATAGGCCAACAAAGGGGAACACAGTAGGTGAAACTTAAAAATGAGAGGGATTCATTTCGCCATCGGAACTTGAATCCGGTGTGGCTTAGTGGATAAAGCGCATAACACGTAAAACTGGAAACCCGGGTTCGAATCTCGGTGCCGGATATAATTTATCTCCGTTCTACCGATTCTTCATTACATTGAAATAGTTACAAAAATGCCGGAAAATTTCAGTACTTTTAACCATAGATAGATAAATAACTGTAGTCAATCACTTAAATAAATCTATAACTGCACTCACTTTCTCTCTTATATTGAATTATGCACACTTCATCCCCCTATTATTTTTTCGCTCGTTTTCATACTCTCTCCCGCTATCATAATATTAATACTCGATCACAACGCGATAACACGCTAGAAATTCCACTTCACACATCATCTCTGTATTCTTCATCTTTCACTGTTGCCACCTCTCGTCACTGGAACTCTCTGCCGCCTGAAGTCAAGGGCTGCCGAACATTGAAATCTTTCAAATCCAAGTTAGGAAAGTATCTTATGACGAGTTGCCAAACTAACTTACTATTATGACAAGTGTTGTATTGCATGTTTCCACGTATTCACATTTTTTTATGTTCTAGTGATATTTAACTTATTTTATATTTTTGTTTTCATATTTTCCGATAATGGTATATCTATAATGTGATAAGTTGAGCTATATATAATCATAATTTTCCTTACTGTGTGTACTTAAAAATATTGTATCCTTTGTATGCTTTGTACTGCACTATTTTATTATTATTATTATTATTATTATTATTATTATTATTACTATTCTTACTTTTTATCATTACTATTATTATTATTATTATTATTATTATTATTATTATTATTATTGTCAATAATTGTCTTATTTTTTTATATTTTGTATGTCTCATTTATTTTGACCTGCAGTTCACATTTTATTGTGCTTTTTTCCTTCTTTCTGTATGTTATATATTATGTCTGATTTCTACTTACTTGTTGTTTATATTTTATTATTATTATCTTATTCAGTTTTGTGTGTAAAGCTGTAGTGTGCTTTATAAATTTGGAGTGTTTTTTGTAACGCAGTTTTACTCCTGGTTGGATGTTAGAGAAGGCCGTATGGCCTTAACTCTGCCAGGTTAAATAAATCATTATTATTATTATTATCATTATTATTAATATTATTATTATTTTTATTTTTATCAATAATTGTCTTATTTTTTTATATTTTGTATGTCTAATTTGTTTTGACCTGCTGTTCACATTTTATTATGCTTTTTTCTTTCTTTCTGTATGTTATATATTATGTCTGATTTCTACTTACTTGTTGTTTATGTTTTATTATTATCTTATTCAGTTTAGTGTGTAAAATTGTAGTGTACTTTGTAAATTTGTAGTGTTTTTTGTAACGCAGTTTTACTCCTGGTTGGATGTTAGAGAAGGCCGTATGGCCTTAACTCTGCCAGGTTAAATAAATCATTATGATTATTATTATTATTACTATTATTATTATTATTATTATTATTATTATAACTAATTTTCCTTAATGTGTAAATTAAAAATCGAATACAAATGCCTATTTGTAAATAATAAATTTATACAATTTTCACTTCTGATGCAGAGAAGCATACCAGCAGATTGCTGTACTTGTAGACTATGTTCCTAAAGCGTTGTAATCCTGTCAGGTGCACATAAACTGCTTCAGGCATCATGTACACTTTCCTTCCTCCAACCTCAAAATTCTCTCCCTCTTCCTACTAATTTCATATAGTCGCCATATTCTATTCGTTTTAATGCATGGTTATTTTTCCATGGAAAAGGTAATTGATTTAGTTCTAGTAATTTCGAGCTGTTTAAGGAGCTTTAATGTCGAGAAAAAAAAGACTAAGCCCCCAAGGTTACAAAGTTGAGTTACCTTATTTTTAAGCACTCTCTTTCCTTCATAGTCTCTGCTTCTCTTTCTGTACTGAGAAAGTTTTGGTTAGGTACAAAGTTAATGCGTGTCTGAAATTATTTTGTAAAAATTTAAAGTGATAGTATTTACGTATGATAGCTCACTACGAGATCGTTTCGTAGATTAATAATATAATGAACAATAATTTGTGAGAAGATACCGACTGAAGTTGTGTCAACATACCCGAAGATTGCTGTGATATCTGACAAAAAGCTGACATGTCCATCTCATTCAGCCTAAGGTATTTCCGTGATTTTCTAAAGGCGCTAAGACAAATGTCCAGATGAGCCATAAAAGAAATGGGCCACGGACCAGCATGCCCTTCCCTATTAAGTTCCCGAAATTTTGTGACCTAAATTCTCGACATAAATGCCCTGGCTCGGATTTCATATACTACCCGTTACATGAGCGAGGTTACTCGTCTCTATTTGCATTGCGAAAGGACAGAGAACCTTCCAATTTGCAGACTTAGAATTCGCGGCGTTTCTTCCGGCGGCCAAGGCTTGCCTTAAGGCCCATTCACAATGAAAATTAAACATAAACATAACGTAAGCATAAAACCTTGTGTCCATGTTATTTAATGAAATCATTCACAATGAATTACATAAGCATAAACTTAATCTTAATCATAAGACGTTAACATGAAAGTTTGCAAACTCCAAACTTTCATGCTTATGTTTATGCGATTTGGAAACAGTACACAAGCGGAAAGCATGTTTTCACTTTTTGTTTGACATCTCATGGGCTTTGCCTACAGGCAATATTTTGATCTATTGGCCGTGATGATAGCTAGGCGCGCAACATGGAATCATATGACGAAAAGTTGATTATTTTACATCTCCGTTTCTTTGATTTCAAGTATTGAAAGCCATATACTGATGCCATTGTAGTTATTAGAAACATAAATTGAATAGCTACATCGTCAGTCATTGTGCAATTCTTCATTTTTATGTAATAGATTCTGTAGTTTTGTTGATTCGGTATGTTTGTTTCCACATATGTGTTATGTTTACGTTATGTTTAATTTTCATTGTGAATGGGCCTTGGCTACTTAAGTTTGTGGCATATGTTTATGTGCTTATGTTAATGTTTACGTTATGTTTAATTTTCATTGTGAATGGGCCTTGGCTACTTAAGTTTGTGGCATATGTTTATGTGCTTATGTTAATGTTTACGTTATGTTTAATTTTCATTGTGAATGGGCCTTGGCTACTTAAGTTTGTGGCATATGTTTATGTGCTTATGTTAATGTTTACGTTATGTTTAATTTTCATTGTGAATGAGCCTTTAGAGCGTATTCCGAATCTCAGCGCTGAGCAATCTGATGGCATCACGGTGTTCCGAATTTCAACGATGACGTCACTGCTGCTCCACCGGTGTCGCACTGGTTCCATCAGCTTGCAGAGGTGGTGGCAGTCTCGATCAGTGAATCTGATTGGTTCTTGTACAGGGCGGGAATTAGCAGACGAATGACATCTTGCACTGTTGTATCATGGTGGTGTGTTCTGCTGTGTTGTTTGTAATGAGCACAACGTAAAAACAATATGTTAATGGCTTATGAGCGAACATGTCAACGGACCAGTTATTACTACCGGCTCAAGAAATAAATTGTTTGTGCTCTCTTTTCTTTGAACGAGATGACAGTACGGAAATTTCGCAAAATCTTGCTAGTATAGCACAGACAGTAACTTGTACAGCCGCCATGACAGCCATCGAACATTCCTATTTCGCTGTAGCGTGACGTCATTGTGATCAACCGGTCCGGTGAGATTCGGAAAACGCTGTTAGCCATCAAACATCACATCTGTTAAACGAGCGAGTTTTCTCGACTCTAACTTGCACTGCGAAAGGACAAAGTTTCCTTTCAATGTGCAGGTTTACTCCTTCCGCCATTTCTTTCTCCGTCCTGAAGTCAGCTTTTCGAGCGCATTCCCCCCCCCCTCGTATGTGTACCTAAGAAGTTACGTCCATTTTCGGTTTTTCCCCTTCAAAATGTTTTATAGCTCCTTCAGTGAAGCAGCGTAACCCGGAGTGAGACTAGTGGCCAACAGGCTTGGAGCTCACATATTTAGTTTCTCTCAGCCCCGAACTCCCTTAACTCCCTTTGCAAGGACGTATTTTCGCGTACCTTTAAATCTCTCCTCCCATTACACCCCTCTTTCAATACAATTCAATTCGGCGGCGAAAATGAATTTTGAAATGGTATCAATAATCATATGTTTATTTTTCAGTTGGCAAAAACTGACATACAGTAAAACGTGTATTAAACGACCACTGATGGTTCTATGAAAAACTGGTTTTTCAGAGGGGTGGTCTCTCAGTAGGGGGAGTTTTTACACAAATAATGGGTTAAAACGTTTCTATGTTAATGAAATAAAGAACGTGGAAAATATTGCTAATAATAAAAGCTTGAAATCACAAATTTCATTTCTTATTTCACGTTATTTTTTTCAAATTTCTCCTTTGATTTCCCTTCACAAAATCATAAATTGTACTCTGATTAATTTTTTTACACTTCCCTTTTTACAGTCTCATTTTCAAAACTATTCTTTAACATTTGTATGTTCTCGATTCATACAGTCTTTCAGTGGTGCCGATTGTTGAATTAACTCAATATTACATAAGACTTGTTCTAGTTACATTTTTTTCGGATTTAAATTCTCTCTTGACTTCATCCTCGTCATCCGTGGGTTGATCAACAGATTTTTCTAATAGGTAGGAGGAAGAAAAAATAAATTATTATTGCACTGTAATTAACAAGAAACGATTTGATTCTTAAGGTACAAAACGAAAAGTAAAACCGTCATACGGCATGAGAAATCTTACCTTTTAAGAAACTTAAATAGCAGTGCAAATAACCCTTTGCCATACCTCGGAGGCCGTTTTCAAGCGGTCATTGTACCTTTTTCGTAGCAATCCCCAACATTCCTTAAGGGATTAAGGCCAGAGATTCGCATTCAACGTGAATACGGTATCACTTAACAACGTTCCCAAACATCATTTTAACTTCTAGTATACTCTACGAATTTCTTGGAATTTATTTGTGCTATAGTAATGTAATAAAATACTAAATCGTGAACCTTTAAAAGGAGTAATATTTAGGAAATGGCTGTACAATCACAGGTCGGTGGTCGGACAGAGAGGTGGTCTCTTAAAAGGGGTGTGATTTACATTGGTTTTGTGGATTTTTAATTCGGTTCTTAAAAAAACCGGTTTTTAGGAGGAGTGGTCTTTCAATAGCGGTGGTCTTTCAGACAAGTATTTGAAGCTGTTCACTTGCTCTACAGCTTCATTTAGAATTCACAAGTTCATCTTCTTTACTTTTCTTCTTATGACCATGATCTTCATATTGTTGGCATTTATTTTCATTCTGTACTATTCACAGCTGCCATTTAGCTCCAGTAGCATATCCCTTAGTATCCCATGTATTTAATTTTAACATGCAAATATATTGTGCTAATATTTCATGCATAATATGTCATCTATAGACTTGCTGATAATTGATGTAGTGAAAGTCAAATAATTTGAAATAGAAATAACTGTAAATGAAAAGTAATCAGTAATCTAGTTTGAAAATATTTATTATAACCTCAGTATTGTGTCATAATGCTAACCGTTTCATTGAACTAATATTATAATGAAAACGAGAGAATTGAACAGTTGGATACTACAGTCTGCGCGTAATAGTTCCGAAACCCTCTGCAATGAATAATGGCAATAGCCTAAATACTTCAATAAAGTATAGTACTTAATAACCATAGACTTATGGATTCACTGTGAAATTGATTACTCTAATATATTTTAAAATTGTCGAACCCGTTAGTTTGTGGTGGGAATACCTCGTTTCACATTAATCAAGTTAAAAATAAATGACCAATACAAAAGTTAGATAAAAACACCTGGTCCTTTTTTAAATTGTGTTTTTTTCTGCTGAATTATATGTCGTAAATTAAATACCAGGGTGAGAGTACTTCGTGTATTGGGTGTTCAGGTCCAAGTGTGTCATGGCTCGCTGTATGTCGTCATGTGGCTAGCCGATGAGCCTAGAGAATTCAATCTTCCTACACTTCCGCAGAGGCGTATTACCTAAATGCGAGAGAAGTTGCCTAGCAAGTACGGCGTTCATTCTGAAGATTACTTACCGATACGTACGGTAACGCCAGTAGTGGCAAGAATGTGAACTGTTTGGAAACACGTACTGAAGTGAGTTTTTTTCCTTACTGTCGGGATAAGGGGAGAGGGTTAAGACGAATACATACATATTTGTTGACATTAACTTGGACGGTCAACATTGACACGGAGCATTTTGATTTGTGTTGTGGAATGTTGCCGTACGCAATCGATGATAACAAATACCCTGCGTACGACTTGCCCGCGCAAAACACAGTTCGAAAGAGGTTATGGTTGCACACAGACTTTACAGACCGCCATCTGTTGCTACGACATTCAAGTTATACCGTACACGTTCTCAAGTTCAGATTGAACGCCTTGATTAATAGGCAACTTCTCTGACATAAAAGCTGAAACTCGCTTCAAATCGCTGACTCACAACAGTGACGTCATGACACACTTTGAAATGAACACCCAGTATAGTGCACTGTGGACAGTTGAATAAAGAAAAATAATTGTCATTCATGGGGACTCACATACTCACATTAACAGAGATCATACACAAATGATATAATCTAGTACAATGCTCAACTTACTTCCATGATAAGGCCTCTTCTCCTCACTTTACTTCAGTGCTGCCCTCTGACCTAAGATGTGGAGTAGAACCACAGTCTAGTATATACAGTCACGAAGCTCAATGCGTAGTAAATATGCAAACATTAGATAGTTGCTTACCACTAGGATCGCTAATATCGTCTCATTACAGGCAATGCAAAATAGTACCGGCATTGTTTCTAGACTAGACGGCAATTTGGAAGGCGGGTGGCCACTAGATGCGCCGTAGCCTGTATGGCATGTGACGTCACAAGCTTGAACAGGAGAACCAATCAGAATCAGTCTATAACAAGCACTTCCTGAGTTCGTTTGTTCACGTGCGAGTGTTTCAATACATTGAATAAGTAAAACTAACATTTACTATGTGTATGTAAGGTAAATAAATGGAAGAAGAGACTGTAAAAACACAAGTATTACACAAGCAGGCGCGGAAAATAGTGTTTAAGGTGTATAATTATTATAAAAACGTTAACGAGCAGAACGCTGCCGGCCATCTTGATGCTGGCTGCAACGTTGCCAACGTGCAAGAAACGACTGCAGAAGCATGTGGTGTGGGATTGAGAAACGTGCAAAGAATATTGTTAGTGAAGGAAAGAGGGTTTGTTTGGTGTCATGTTTACAGTAATCAACGGCTAAGGTCATTATTGTCTTTTGATAATTTAAATTCTCACCTGCGCTATTTGTATTGCACGTGCGTGAAGTACGATGTGGCAATGTTGTACGCTGCCCTGCTCTCTCTCTATCTGTCTCTCTCGATGCAAACGCTAGCAGACAACCCGCCTTCCGAATTGCTGTGGACTCTAGCACCCTCAAAACTCAAGCTTCGTGACTGTATATAGTAGACTGTGGTAGAACGGTGATTATTAACCTTGGAACCTTGTCCCTCAGAGGGGCCTAAAGGCAGATAGTAGTAAGGACAATGCTTGCAGATTTCCTAAGATATCAAGGATCAGAAGTTCACGAAGAAGTGCATTGTGTCTCGGAAGATGATTCAACAAGACGAGGAGATATTGTTATTGATAGGAAAAAGAACACAGGAACATTATTAGACCCGACTGTCGAGTTTGAAAGAGATGCACAACAGCCAAATCTTACTGATGATGAAAAGAGAGTCACCTTTGAACCTTGCATTCCTTATTTTAGCAAGCAGTATAACATCATGGCTAATCGTCGCTTCGGTCAGTACTTTTGAGTTCGTGATATCATCTCCAAATACACCTATAACCACTTAAAATGAAAAGGATTCACATTCGCAATTCGCAATTTGAAAGGACAGGGACCTCTCAAATTGCAGATTTAGATTTCACGGCGCTTCTTCCGACGGCCTTCACATGCTTTGTCATCGAACAACAGATGACAGCGTCTCGCCATCCTAACGGCAAACACCAGCCATCTCCTCCTCGCCCCGTTGCGTGATCACTTGATCAAATATCAGTCCCCCTCGCGTATGTGGTACCTAAGAGGTTACGTCCAATTTCGGCTTCCCCTTCAAAATTTTCTAGAGCTCCTTCAGTGGAGCAGCGTAACCCGGAGTGACACTAGTGGCCAACAGGCTTGGAGCTCACATACTTAGTTTTGTACAGCCCCCAACCCCTTGCAAGGACGCGTTTTGCGTACCTTTTAAATTTGTCCTCCCAATTCTCTTTCGATTTTTCGATTTTTTCGTTTTTTCGATTTTACAATGGTAAGGGGAGTCTGTACTGCCATCCCACCAATGTAAAGCAGAGTAATAAAAGATAAAGACCGTAATTTTAGCCTGTTACATACAATAATACTTGAAGAATAACCCCTAAAAATTTCAAATTTTCATCTTATGTAAGTCCTGAGAAAAATGCACCTAAATTAGATGAAATTTACATCGCCGGGATAGGCAGTACAGACTCCCCTTAAGAAAAACCTTAGACAAATTCTAAAGGACTCAATTCAAATTTTGTAGTTTCATCTCTATTTCAAGTAATATGATTCATTTTAATTTTCTTTCGAAATTTATTGTAGGTATTTTCATTGTTCCATTGTAAACTTTTATATATGTATTTGTTTTTTTATCCTTGTTGTCACCCTTACTGAAGGGCAGATGGTTTTATTTTATAAATCCGATGTGTATAGTTGTTTATTACATTACTATTAGGCCTACTTTTATTTGCATTGTTTTGGATTTCCTATGAAACATAAAGATTAACGATATCTTAGAAAATATTATAATACGCAATACGATACTTGCATATAACCGCATATGCAATAACGTTCACACGATATGTTTTACATAGTTATCATTAAGTAACTAAGTTCATAGAAATACAATTTCAATTAGTGTAGTGGGTTTTGATGTGACTTACTTTTATTTGTTGCTTAATAAATGGTAAAGTCATTAGGTACCGAAGAAGAAATAAATTTCATGTTATTCTCAACTGAGATATATGTAAGTCTTTAAATTTGCAAGTTTCGTTTTAAACATTTGGACATGAAATAATAATCACTACTCCGACTGGCAAGGGAAAGTCTAGACATAATTGAGCCGTTTAGAGCAGAAGTGGTGTAAGTTAAAATTGGGTAATGAGATTTAAAGTAAAAATTCTGTAAAATACAGCGCAAAGTAGCAATTAATATATCCTTCGTGCTAGCCACTGACTACTAATAATTTAAATAAAGTGAATATTAATTGTTACTTTGCGCTGTATTTTACAGTGTGTTAACTTTAACCCTCATTACCCATTTTTGACTTACACCACTTCTGCTCTCAACGGCTCAATTTTTACGGTGCATTTGAACCACGCAACTGCCTAGTGTAGGGCTATTATTTCTTACTTGTTATTTAGAAATAGGCCTATATTTGGTGTGAAATAACCAAAGAAAACTGAAAACCAAATAATAAGTCTCTGGTCTTAAAGTTTAATTTCAAACGCTGCAATTGTCATGATCTCTTTTTGTTCCAGGTGAGCAGACTATCCCATTTTTGTACTGGGTACCTTTCTTCAGACTTCCTTGAATATGTGCACATCATCTTAAGGTGAGATCAGAAGCCCTATATTACCAATGTTAAAATAGTATTTTCAAGTACCTTTATCTCGGAAAGTATTAGAGTATAGATATCTCTATGAAAAATTTACTGTTCATTCTGTATTACCTTAAAAGCATTCAGCTCTTGTTCAGATGGTGTACTTTGTGAAAATGATAAGTTACGGTTTTCTTGTAATCCACTAGTTAAAAAAAGAATAATAGGATATTTTACTTGAAGGTTAGTTTGCAAATAGATACCGAAGGAACTAGAGATTAGAGCTGGGGACGGAGCAAGTAGAACTGTTGAGTTACTCGGTTCTATCGGTTTATGTGCTTGGCAGCGGAGCACCGAAGTTACTCGGTTAACCGTAGCCGTTACCGGTGAGGTATTTAAATATTTTCTGGTGCAGGACAAATTATTTCCTTATCCCCAAGGCGGACTGAAAGACCTCTAGTATTGAAGAGGAGTTCATCCTATTATATGACCTATCAAGTGGACCTAATGAACACTGACAGTCTGAACATATTACTATTATTATTATTATTATTATTTTTATTATTATCATCATCATCACCATCATATTAGAGTGTTTGATTAATATTAAAATATGTTAAAAAAGGAAGTGCATTATACATACTAGGTTCAAAAAGTTCCCGGAATTTGCTAGCATCATAGAAACAACGTACCTTAAACACTATTCTACAGCATTCCCTTCAAAATAGTTGCCTTCCGCAACAACACAGTTTTGCCAACGCGTGTAGAGTTCCTGGAAGCAGGCCTGGAAGCCATTTTGTGAAACCCGTCTTAGTGCTCTCGTCGCGTTTGCGATAACCTCTTCAGCATTGAATCTCCGTCCTTTCAGATGACTTTTCAGACGGGGAAACAGAAAGTAATCAGGTGGTGAGAGATCAGGAGAGTATGGTGGGTGATCCAAAGCAGTTATGTTGTGCCTGGCAAGAAAATTCTTTACAATAATTGCGCGATGAGCAGGTGCATTGTCATGCATAAGGAACCAGTTGTTTTCTACCCACTTTTCTGGACGTTTCCTTCTCACTGCGTCCCAGAGGCGACGGAGGGTTTCTACGTACAATTCTTTCGTTACAGTACGACCTTCTGGAATGAACTCATGGTGCATGAGACCCTGAGAGTCGAAGAAAACTTCCAACATAACTTTGCTTTAAGTGTGCTTAAATGCGACAGGCTCATGTCAGTAGATTTACTGGCATGTGAAAGAACTCCTGCGGGACAAAATTCCGGCACATCCGGCGATGCTGATATAACCTCTGCAGTTGCGAGCGTCGTTAAATAAAACATAACATTTAAAATAACTTTGCCTTTGGAAGTGTCCCTAGGAAATTTTTGCTTCCGAGGAGATGTTTTCGATTTCCACTCAGATGACTGTCGTTTAGGGACTGGGTCGTACAAGTAGCACCAGTTTCATTTTGTTTAAGAAATCACCATCTTCATCAGCCATACTGATCATGTCCCCAGCAAAACACAGAACTTGATGTTTGTACTTTGCTCTGTGGACATAATTACAAAATGCGACGAACAAACAAAACACTATGATAAACAATTGCCTACAACTCAAAACCAATAATTGCCATTATCAGCAAACTTTAAGGAAATGACATCATGAATGTTACCAACAAAACAAATGTATAATATCCCTTGTTATATATTAATACGAAAAATGGTAGTAAAATTCCGGGAACTTTTTGAACCTAGTAGTATATTTCTTCTATTTGTGTTTATTGGATTTGTGTTACCTCATCAGTCATCTTTTATTTGTATTTATTTCTACGAATTATGTTATCTAATTACTTTAATTTATCAATAATATTACTCTTCACCAAAGAGAATATCTTTGAAGGCTAGTAATATTATAAAATAAATAAAC
This sequence comes from Periplaneta americana, assembly GCF_040183065.1. Taxonomy (NCBI): domain Eukaryota; kingdom Metazoa; phylum Arthropoda; class Insecta; order Blattodea; family Blattidae; genus Periplaneta; species Periplaneta americana. Next base: position 28,068,102 of record NC_091129.1, on the reverse strand, counting down.
ATTATGTTCTTCAGTTTAAGATTCCACGTTTTATTGATTATTTTACCCACTTTCCGTAATAGTAATTAATTCTGTGTGCTATTTTTAAGTGTTTTAGGCAGCGCTTCATGGAGCCCGTTTCTTTGTAGGCTATCTTACTTTTTACTTATTTGCAGATTTTTAACGTTTACCTCACATGTTAATTTATTAGCTGTTAGTATTATAAATTATTTTATAATTTTATTTCGTCCGTCATATATAACAACACTAAAAGTTAAATAGGCCTTTCATACAAAATAACTCCACAAATAGTTGTAATCATGGGAATGAAATTTGCAGCCGCCATTTTTCAATGAAGAGAAGCACTTTTTTCTCGTCCATTGGCAAAGTGAAAGCGCTTTACTACAACGGTTTTAAAACACGCTTGGTTTCTCTTTCAAAGTACGTTCTAAAATCGACTCAATCTATCTAAATTTTAAATCTGCCGCCACAAATTTGTACTCAGTACTGTACTCGGTTCAACCGAGTAATGACGTCATAATAACTGCTCTGAATCGAACCGCTCCGTCCCCAGCCCTACTAGAGATGAACAAAACTAACTGCCGCTCTCGCTCGCTGTGTTCGTTGCATTTGTCTTCCGAGTCTCGTCTCGTCATTCTCGTTCGCTTCGAGTCTCGCTCATCATTCTCGAAACAGCATTTGGTCGGCGTGGAAAGATTTCGTAACTTTGAATAACATACATCATTGAAATAAATAACGTTATAAATGTTTAAATGAGACAAAAAGACAAAACAGAACAGTATCTTAGTTATCAAAATGTTCTGGTTCTATTATATAATATTACATATGGTTATATGAATAGAAAAAAAAACAATTCTCAAATAAGTTTGCATTTCTACGAAACATAAAACATAACGTTGATATTTGTTTACTTGAGATTGCACACTTGATCTCAAACATATGAAAAGAAAATTCCTAGCCTTTTAATAAGGGCCTAGTAATTAAATAAAGGCTGGCGAACGAATTATTATACACTGAAAGGTAGAGTTGATGTTTCAAATAGGCTACTTGATTGTTTATACAAATATAACAGTTGCCAAAGTAGATAAAAGTTCAGTCAGGTATAAACAACTGTGGCGATTCAAGACTGATCAAAGTGTTCCAGTATCAGCGGATTTCTAAGACAATGATTCTCATTTCCTGAAGAATGTAGACATTTTCTCACCTCTATTGCTTTTACATTGTTGATTTTGACTGAAACATATTTTCTGAGCTTCAAATATGATTTTTTACAATTTAATATTGTTAATTGTCTTTATTTAATTGGAAAAGTGTATATTGCCATTTATTGAAACTGAGTTTTTTTTTTCAACTAAAATTAACACTGTATTTATGGAAAGTTTATAAAAAAAATTGACATTAAATAGGTGTAAGTAATAATGAAAGAATATGACTAGTATCGCTTAGGGGTTTTATGTTATTCAGTTTTTACTCGCTCCTGTAAAATTTGAAAATATGGATATATGGCCTTTTACATACTGATTCATTTACATTCTTTCTCTTCATATATTTCCTTCATGCTTGGAATAGTTCTATAACTTTTCTCCTGTTGTATTTCCTTTAAGTGGAATGACATCGAGCAAAATAAATATTCTTATATGGATAGATCCTTCGCAAATCTGCGGATGAAAATTACCAGTTCTAATGTATCATTAGCTGTGTTTTCACCTAAAGCGGGAGAATAGACCACAAATTTATGCATCTTTGATTTTATTTCTCGTTCAGATAGTGTTTCAATGTCCATTAGCCTCCTTTCTATTGTTCGTGTGGATTTCGTATTATTAGAAACATCAGATTGTTCGGGACTTAAGGCTTATTAACGATGAAAATTAAACATAACGTAAGCGCTAACTTAAAAATATAAACGTTACGGTAAAATCAAGAAGTCATACCGTCATTCTCGATGGGAACATAAACATAACCGCAAACATACTTGGTAACCATGGAAACATAACAACGACGACATTTCCTCATATTCTGTCGTATACTTCAGCGCTCCACGATTGTGTTCTGTTTGAAAATCACGTAAGCATAAGCATGAAAGGTCGGAGTTTGCAAACTTTCATGTTAACGTCTTACGGTAATGTTTATGTCAATGCTTATGTGAATCATTGTGAATGATCCCATTTGGTAGCCTGGGCGCAAACTTCTGTGTTTATGTTAAGGTTATGTGGTTAATTTTCATTGTGAATGGGCCTTAATAAAGTTAGAAGCTTTATTCACACACTTTTTATTAACTCTCCTTCATTACATTATTGCACTTCACTGATGTGATTTCCGAAGCTAGAACATAACTGGCATGGAATTTTCTGTCACTCATATTTTGTTTCATCATATTTTATTACCGGAAGAATTATTTGAATTTTGTTTTTGAAATGTTATAATTGCTTCACCCCATCCAGCCCTACGAAAATAACATTTTTCTTATTTTTATCCTTATATTCTACTATATACATTTCCGTTCGAAGATTAGATATATTCATGCTTGTCTATGATTTAGTGATAATCAGTAAGTCATGTGTCATAATATTGTATGGTGTTTGATTGATTGCATATTAGAATTTTAGAACACACGAGGAATTTACATTGTCAACATGTGCACAACAACTACTGTTCCTCTCATTCTTCCTTAAACACAAGTTTCCGAACAGTTATTGAAGTTTTTTAGTGAGAAACAATCTAAATCTAAACAGGTAACACACCACTGATAGATCCTTGTGTAGTGGAGTTGTAGGGGAGTTGGATGGAAGAGAGGGGGTGTGGAAAAGATAGTTTATTTCTCTGCTCCTGCGACGTCACTATTGCTAGTGATCACTAGAGCTAAATTCCTTTAACTTGAGCGGTGCTGTAAACGACGCAGCGACTATATTTCTAGAGGAAAGAAAGAGACAGAGAATATCTTTACGATCCCATTCGAAGGCAATGCTCGCGTGTATACAGGTACAATCGGGTGAAAAATCTTCTAGCAGGTCAATGAAACAAAGTTTGCACGTGTACTAAATTTTTTCAATAGAGAGCAACATTTGCACTGGAATTTAACACGTGAACTTCATGTAACTTCTATCAATAACAAAAACTAGTAATTACAGTTTGACATACATAAATAAAATGTACTTCTGTGCATAACAAATAGCAGTATATGGTTCACTGATCTTTATTACAATAATTTATGTTATACATTCTCATTGTATCAAAAGAAAAAGAATTGCAGTAGGGTGAAAAATCTTGTTGGGTATTGTATTCCGTGAGGTGGACGGGAGTTCTTCCTGTTGTGATTTAACATTAATTTTCATATGTTCACTAAGTCTTCTTGAATTACAATGTGATTGAACGATTTTTTTTCCTCTCTTATTTCCACATTACATAATTTACAATAGTACATTATGCAACGAGCCTATAATGATAGTAATTATGACGCGAGTATGTTGATTTATGAAACGAGCGCAAGCGAGTTTCATAATTTTCATACGTGCGTCTTAATTACCATTATAGGCAAGTTTCATACGACTTTCTATGCTCGACCATATTTCTAACTTGAAATTATTCAGAAGTATTGATTTTATTCGTATCTGACTGAAGAGAGGAAGTGACCTTGTGCATAGCTCGCAAATTGTGAGATATGCGCAGACGCGAAGGTATTGATTTTTTTCGAGGAACGAATGTCCACATTGACCTTGATATAATCTACAGAGTAAACTAAATATTAATCTTGATATAACATTGAAATTAAATTAGACATTGAAAAACGAGATGACAAATTGAATTTTTTTGAATATTATTTACAATTAACGCTAATTATTATAGTAACAGAACATAACCTTCTGCGACAATAATGGATTTCCAGCCTCCGTTACGTTTACCTAGTTGTCTTTCGATTGCATATCCGAGAATAATCGAAAACCTGAACTTTAATGAATAGGTGTACTTTAATGACATGCATTAAAGGACTGCTACCAGGTGTATAATTACTACATTTCGGCATGGTCGAGCATAAAATATATTACACCTTTTCACACAAAAGTACTCACAGCCAAATTCGTTTACCAATATTTCTTGCATGTTGTGTTTTCTTATTATCGGCATATTTCTGAACAACTTAAGACTACGTTCTGACTAGCTATTGTGCTCGTAATAAATTAAATGTTCATGTACCTGAGTGAGGAAAAGAAGCCTTCACGGAACGATTTCCTTTGATATCGTATTCTCGTTGCGAGTGTACGCTTGTAACTCTATACGTCAGACTGCAGCTATAGTCTAGACACCACTAGCCTATTTTCAATGTTTTGGTTAAAGGAATCGCAGTTTTGTTTATTATTATTACATTTTTGCCGATGCCTGATCTAGAGCCTAAGAATAGTCGTAGCACGCACAAAATATTAAGAATGATGTGACCTATTGAAGCACAGGGCTAGTATGTTGCTAAAATTCTAATACGTGATATGTTCATATTACTTCGTTAATTAAAATGCTGCATTCCATGAATTCCTGTGTTTTTCAATTAACAGTGTCACTTGAGCATACTAGTAGTATTAATTACACGATTCTGGGATGTCTCCAAACAAAACTCTACAATTCAGCACATTGATAGTTAAATGGCTAGAGTTAGGTTTACACGCTGAAACTCGAGTTCAAATTCTGGCGTGTCCGTATGTTCGGTCAAAGAGGGTTTATGGAGAAGATTTCTTAAACATTCTTGTTTCTTATCTAATCGTTCCAGTGTTTTTACATAACGAGAAACTATTGACGAAATTATTTGCCCACGAGGCAAAGTTTGTGGCATCTGTTTTGATCGTTCAACGAAGAAATTAACCACAAGGATTTTGAAGTAAATACTTAGGTGGAAAAGAACTCCAAGGCAAGTGAAGATGATGATCATGATGATGATTGTAACAGTCCGTGCATCGTTTCCTAGTGGAAGTTCTGAGTAGTGATTGGCGATGTGATAGACCACGAGCATACCTTCATCAGTAACGCTTTCTGAACTACAGAGCTTGCCTATCTACCTCATCAATCAATTTTTGGACACGGGAGTATTTTTATTCGCCTTGTTCCGCAATACATTGGAGAGGAAGCACCTTTCGTGTTTCAGGCAAAAGTGATGTAAGTTTATTCTCGAAACATGTTTAATAGACATAATGAATAAATATTATATGTATCAAGTACAGTAGCATAAACATGTCTAAGTGGAGTTAACTTTTGGTCGAAGATTAGAAAATTAACTGAATTGTATTTATATTTTTGTTGTATTTGATTTGTCCTGTATTATATAAACTTGATGTAAGATCACAGAAACATGACAATAGCGTAAAATGTGAAGGAAATCAATATTTAGCGAGTGGCTTGGAATACCTTTTTTGATATTCAATTTCCTTCTTGATAACCGAGACTTTGGACCCGATGCAATAACTTTACTGTGCATGTACTATAGGTTGTTGACTCGCTGCAGGTAGTGAAAGGTAGGGATGTGTTGAGATAACAACGTTGCTATTTAGAGTAGAGTACGGTAGTATGGGGAAACACACACATATGTAGATTCTGAAAGTAAATATACATTACACAATGACAATGCCAAGAGAATACGAAAAGCAATTATTTTCCTGTCTTTTATAAGCATTTGCGTTTAATTATACACAGTGTTAATGGTGGAAATAAACAGGTAGCAATTTTAATTTCTTCATTTATCCTATTGTTTGTCTTTAGGAAGTGCGGTTACAGTACCGAATTGCAATGTACTACAAGATACATTTTTAGCGTCTCAAACGTAAATGTTTTTTGATTATCTGTCAAACACAGTTTGTACTGTGAAAAGCTGCGCTCTACGTCGCATGACGTGATAGGAGCAAAACGAAAAAACCTAACATCATTGCAGTTTTTAAGAGACAGTCCTTTATTCTCAGGTGACTCTATGTCCACTAATTTGCTGTTTATATTACACATTATTCCATATCCGTTATTTTTACATAAAATTGATTTTCACTCCTGTTTTACACATTCAATAACCGGTGTACTTCGTGTCTCATTAATTCTGTGTGTCATTTCCTCAACTAATTTGAGGGCTTCCGGCATCTCTTGCTCTTACTTTCCTAACCGTGTAATAGTTTCAGACACAGTTTGAAAATAGGTTTGTATGAAAACCAAATTATTCGTCAGAACCTTCAGATCCACAGCGTTTTTCTTTGCGTATTTGTTGGCATTCATTCTACAGTACCCCCACCCACTGTACGCTTTACCACTATACTCAGTACGCCGTTAGGCGGATTTCCCACTGAACTGCTCTGTTGGGTCCGAAGTCTCGAAGCCTATATGATAACATACGTAACGGGATAGAAATATGAAAGAACTCAAGAAGAAAGGAATGCGTGCAGTAAGTTTAAAAAAATAATCGGAGAGAGATGTCGATTGAAACTGTTCCTAAAAATAAATGAGGGACAGATTCTCTTATCACGAAACAGAAGAAGAAGAGTTGGGAAAAATTGATACGAGTATAAACTATAATGCCACGAATGTGATTTTAAGAGACTGAAAAATTCTAAAATTGTTTATGAAAACACAAAGGGCAAGAAATCTGGAAATAACATAACTTATAAACATAATATAAAAAATAATGCATTATAGTAGAAATATGAATTGAAATCTTAATACAAACCTTGTATACAGTTAAATAAACTTCACTTCCTGCAGTGGCGGCCTGTCACACAGGTTAGGTCAGGCTTGGGATTTTTCATTGACTATTACACTTTTACTACGTCATATTACTTTTGACCGATAAAACTGTACGAAACAACATGTTTCAACCAATCATGGCTGCTTATTCTACAATTTTTATCATCTCCCTAGCATTTTTCTTTGTTTACCAACATTGTACTTTCAATAATTATACCTTTTAAGATGGTTTAAAACTTTTCTATCATTTACCTTGTATATACACTACTGTGCAACACCATGAAGGAATCATGAGAACTGAATCAAATTTATTTTACTAATACTAATATTGATGTACACAAATGATTAACGTTTCAAACCATTACACATGAATAAACATGAGCACATCAGTATTCTGTGAAACCTCCACGAGCTGGAATCAGAGCTGATATACGTCGTGGCATTGAATCAAAGAGGCCTTGGTTCTCTTCCTGGAAAATGGCCTGCCTGGCTGCTTGTATATGTGCCCATAGTTCAACAACCTCGACTTCACACGAAGCTTTTAGTGCGAATTTGAAATAGATTTTCTATATTATAAACTTGTGCTTGTTCATTATTTAGTTCATATTGCACTTCAATTCGTTTTAATATGCACGATCTTTTCATCTGTCGTAAAAAATCTTGGCTTCTTTTTTGATAATAATCTAAGTTGGAATTTTCAAGTTAAAAAACGATAAAAAAATCTGTTCCTCCATTCACTGTTTGAGTCGCTTGAGAAACTTCTTGCCCCAGCAACTAAAACTTACCCTAGTGCAAACCCTAGTAACGCCGCACTTCGATTATTGTGACGTTTTGTTAAGTGACCTAAGTTCTGAATTGTCAGTCAAGTTACAGCGAGCTCAGAATATGTGCGTCAGATACGTGTGCAACATCCGACGGTATGATCACATATCACCGTCCTTCGCAAGTCTCTCGTGGCTCCGACTTAAAGAACGTAGAACTTTACACTCTTTGTCTTTACTCTTTCGAATTCTGCACACTTCAACACCAAATTATCTTTCGTCTCGTTTCTCTTATCTATACTCTAACCACGACGTAAATACCAGATCACTTATCTGTGGCACGCTAAGTATACCTCTTCATAGAACATCTTGTTATTCATCATCTTTTACAATATCCACCTCGCGTCAATGGAATTCCTTGTCACAAAGTATTAGGGGCTGCAAGACAATAAACACCTTTAAGAACAGCTTAAAAGATAACCTTATTAGCATTTCATTCCAATCATACTGATTTAAACTATCACTGACTACATTGTTACTTTTTTCTTTAGACATCATCCTGATTGTGCTGTATTTTAATTGTCTCGTAATAATCTCTTTCTATTATCTAGTATTATTTGAAATATATTAACATTCTATGTATTTTAGTTTAATTCTGCTACACAGTTTATTTCAGTGTTTAATTAATAGTTCATAGTATTTTGTTGTTTAATTTGTAAATAACTTTTGTATACATGTAACTCTCATCTAAATCAAATTGTTGGATTCTTTGTAAGTTCATGCATATGTATATACACTTTTTGCTGATTGAGTGGAAGAGAAGGCCTTACGGCCTTAACTCTGCCAGCTAAAATAAATCATTATTATTATTATTATTATTATTATTATTATTATTATTATTATTATTAATTTAGCATTATTATTATTATCAACAGCTGATCATATATAATTTAAATTTATTTCATAACACAAGGATAAATTTAACGTCTGAACTTCGTTCCCTACTTAATCAGCATAGCCTCGCGCGTGTTCTGTCTCAAACAGTAGGCTTGAAGCTCAAGTGATATGTTTATATTTTCCGGCTCTTTCTGAGCATGAGAGTAAAACCAAAAATGAAAGTTCACATAAACTGAAGTTAAATTCATTGCTTGAGCTCGGATTAATTATTTATTCATCTGGCTTGAAGAGAACTGCACGGAAAACAAGAATTGACCTACTTCAGAAATGGTATGAACGGATGATAATACCGAAAATGTTATGAGAGCGTTAGACATTGATGAAGAAACGAATGAAGGTGCTGAGCAGGAAACATTGCCATTTTAATAGAGAAAGTGTAAAAGTCGAAATAAATAAGTACAATTTATTAAATAAAATTAATATCGGAAAGAAAAATTGATTCACCTGTGGCTAATGTATGTAAACAAACGTCCCCTAAAATAGGGGTTGCCCTGAAGGACAAAGCATACCAAATACACAGGTGTTCGTAAATACGTACAATTTTATGAAAATGTTTTCATGAGAAATTTAATTTTTTTTTAATTTTATTTATTTAATACTTTACACTTGAGCTACATTAGGCATTGCGGCCTGAAAGAGCAGAAGCTCGTGCTCGGGCGCAGTTCCGATTTGTTATACAAAATATATCACAAAATTAAGAGAGTTCATTGAGCACAATAACATTAATAAACGGTAAAATACAGTAATAATAGGGTCTATATACAAATAGAAAATACAAAAGTACATGAGTATTAGAGTATTAAGTTTAGCTCAATTAGTTTAAACAATTAAATAATTAATCTGATTTGTTTCTTAAATCTATGTGTGTTAAGTGTACTTAGCTCAGGGCAAGCTCCAGTTAATGCATTATATATTTTGGGTCCACAATTTCTGCTGTATTTTAATCCAGCAGTTGTGTGGCATTTGGGAGTATTTAGATTGAAACTGTAGTTTTGTCTCGTATGGTATTCATGTTGGATCAAATTTAAATTTATTGCAATTTTTATGGAAGTAAATCAGCAATATTTGTTTATAAATTTGTTCTAGATTTCATACACCATATTCCTGAAAAATTAATTTTGTTGGGTAATCAAAAGGTTAATACAGACAAATTTTGATAATTCTTTTTTGGAGCAAATTTAAAGGATGGAGAGTCGATTTTGCCATTCCTCCACAACCTAATATACCATACTGAATTATTGATTGAAACTAAGCTAAGTACACAGTACGCAGAACATAAACAGGTAAATAAGAGCGTAGAATGGAAAATTTGTGGATTGGTTTACGTAATCTGTTACACAGGTAGGAGATATGCTTGTCCCATTTTAAATGTTGGTCAATAATAATGCCTAAATATTTAACTTGTGAGGATGTACTCAAACCGTTACATGAGCAAGAAGGTAGGTTACAATCATGTATTGTTATACTTCTATTATTATATATTTTAAGTTTATTATTATGTTATTAATTTACTTTCTAAATGTGATTTCTCAGAAGATAGATTGAATATTTTAGAGCTATCAAAGAAACAGTGGTGGGAAAAGAGGATTCAAAATTGAACTCTTTGCAGAAATTAATATAGATATTTTTTTTGTAATCGTGCCTCTAGCACCCACTAATAACTGAATAATGTCTATGGTTTGTAACTTATACATATGTAAATAATAAGGAACAGTTCGACCATAAATTTGATTCTTCTCATGGTTGACATCTTCCGTTGAGTTGTATTCAATTCGAAGCTGATAGGGTCTATTATATAGCCTGTTGTGTTGTTAAGGGCTAATATATCAACTCGCCAACAGCTTCCTGTTTCCGATAGACCATGGATTTCTTCATAGGTGGTATATCCCTTGTCGCGAAGAGCTTGAGCGATTGCGAACCTTATATTGTGATGTCTGGCATTGCGTAATATCTCACCATGCGGGCAAGAACCAAGAACGTGAGTGAGAGTTTCTATCTCGTTGAAGCAGTGGCGACAACGGTTACTGTCCATGTATCTGCCCGGAATAGCGCGTACAGCCGCAACATTACCGACCATTTGTATAGCATCCCTCCATTCACTGCAACTCAGTCCTTCATGATGAGTGATCCACCGGTTTGTGGTAGGATGCAACGTGAAAAGAGAAACTCCTTTCCTTTTTTGAGAAATCGCGCTTCATTTCTGAAATTCTCGATCTCTTAGCGTAGTCCTCACTTTCCTTGAATCAAGAAATCCGTCTCAGAGGTTAGTAAGACTGTCATCGTATGTTGAATTTAGTCTGGTTAAGCAGTGTTTGCTTTCATCTATTGGGCTTCTGATATTTAGAATATAATAATAATAATGATAATAATAATAATGGCTTCATTTAACCTGGCCGTAAGGCCTTCTCTTACACTCAACCAGGATTAAAATTTGCTTACATAGTTGAAAATAAAGCTTTATCGGAATTAAGTAATTACATACTGATACAATTTAGGTACATAATGAGATCAAAAGAGGTAGTTACATAAACATTTACCTCATAAAATAAAAATAAACATATTGGAATACATATTAATGTTGTTACAATCAAATACGAATCGCATAAAAACAGAAGCCGATAATTCAATAACAAAAATGTACACACTAAAAATAAAAATAAACACATTATTATACATTTTAGTGTTAGATTACAATTAAGTAGGATTTACATAATTAGCTAAACTATAAACCGACAATGAATAAAATGTACAAAAAATAGATTAATAATAATAAAAAAACACAGTGGGATGCATATTGGCGTTAAGTGATAAATGAACACGATTTACATTATTACACAATAAAAATAAGAAACCAAAAAAATATATAAAAATAAAAATAAATACAGTGGAACACATTCCATTAAATATTTGCAACGCGTTAGGTCTGGCAACTCATCATAAGATATTTTTCTAATTTACATTTAAAGGACATTAAAGTTCGGCAGCCCTTGACTTCAGGCGGCAGAGAATTCCAGTGACGAGAAGTAGCAACAGTGAAAGATGAGGAATAAAGAGGTGATGTGTGGAGTGGTATTTCTAGCGTGTTATCATATTGTGACCGAGTATTTAAGTTATGATACCGAGAAAGACTGTGGAATCGGACAGATTAGTAAGAGGGAGTAGAGGTGTGCAAAATTCGGTATAAGAGAGAAAGGGAATCTAACTTTCTCCTTTCTTTTAACCTGAGCCACAATAATTTATCGAAAGAAGGCGAAATGTGATCGTTGTAGCGGACATTACAAATGAAGCGAACACACGCATTATGAACACGTTGCAGTTTCTGGGATAAATCCACCCCGAGATCACTATATAAAGCGTCACAATAATCGGAATGAGGCATAATAAGAGTCTGTACAAGCGTCTGCTTTAATTTAGCTGGATAGTGGTACAATCTTTTTAATGAGATTATTTGATTTGTATAGTGTTTTCAAAGCATTAATTTTCTGTAGAACTGCTTCCCATTGAGATCTGAAAAGTTCCAAGCCCTTAAATTTTCTGGGGCTGTAAACCATATTGTCAGGAAGATCAACACGGAGTTGTAAAATTACCTATAAAGTCCAAATTTGTCATTTTACAATTCATGAAAATGATGAAGATGATGGCATTTTTTTTTACCTACAGTTCTTTGTGAATTCATTGCTCTCTCGTTTTGCTATAAATTAATTAGACATAGCCTACGCATATTTAATTCAGTAATGATTAATGTAACGTGAATTTTCTATAGTAGTCTGAGACCTAGAGTGGCATTTATTAGGACTATTTCGTGAATAAAATAAAAGTGTAAATAATATATCCCTAAAATTCGATCACAAAATGTTAATAATTGTATATTTACGAATACTTAACCTATTCAGACATTGTGAAGTTGAAATAAATGAATATCGATTACTGCAATAAAGACATTCGATGTTATCATTCTGTAATGCCAATTACGAAAAGCGAAATACAGTTTTAATAATGGTTATTACATGTACTGCGCTTTTCTCTTATTATAACAGAAATAAATTTTCATTATCTGCTGAAATCATAGTTTAATTTAAAATATTATAATACAATTACAGTAACACGATTAATACATTAACTAAGTGAAGAATTGTTGAAAACGCAGTTATCAAATCTGAATGAAGGAATGTAATTTTTTTCAGATAGTCTACAATGGACATAGAATTAGAAGATGAAGATGTAGATGTAGAAGTAGAAGTAGAATTTCGCTCTTTATTTAGTACTTCATCGTTACATTACACACTACACCGAGAACTAAGAACTGTGTAATATGTGTGGGGACAGCTATATAGGAATGCTTATATATTTACAGCGAGACATGTTGCTACACAGTGAATCCATCTCTGTATAGATAATTAACACACGAATTTTATTACGCCATACGGAAGGCAGTATGATCAAAGACCTTGTATATATTACTATACTAGGTTTTTGGGTTTCATATGCAATGATGTTACATAAATTTCAACATCTGACTTTCTATTAATTGTTTAATTTAATTCACAAAATACGAATTTTATAGGCTATCTATAGGCTATAGGTTAAGTTACCTGTGGGAGCAGGATCAATACCAGCTGTGTCTTATTTCGACCGTTACTCAGTGCTACAGGAAAGCAATTTTTATATTTCGACAAACGCATTCTCGCTGTAGTCTGTAACGGAACTAAAGCTGCATCTACACAGTTCAATATTCCAATCGCGTATGCGTGCAATCTGGGTAGAATATTGAAAGAATGAAGTTTAAAAGGTACGTTCAATTATGATGCATGAAGATTTTGTGTCTACATGGTGTGCCGTTTTGAACGTCGTCTTCAATGCGTAAATATATTAATTAATATTAAATATCAGTATTGCATTCATTGCTTTAAAGTTGAAAGAAAACGGTTTAACCGTGTAGTTGCATCTTAATGTATTCATGATCATCAATGTTGAAGCGGTCGCCTGTCGACGTTGTCGTCGCCGAAATATGCAGCGGTCGTCTGTCGTCGTCGTCGTTGCCCACGACGCCTTTCCTTGCCCTCGGCTGCCAGCTCCGAAATATGCGGAAAGTATCTCGAGGAAGCACGTCGATGTCAATAATTAATTATATACACTGATTAATTTGGGCGCCAGCCTCCTCGAGATTACTCCGGTAGAGGTATGAGATTCCCAGGTCAGCTGCAAAAACGGTCGGGACATGGGGTTTGGGAGACGTGCTCGGAGGTTGAAATGATGTAGGCGCACACCAGAAGTTGTTGGTAAGAACTATGAAAACGTTTATTATTATTATTAAGTGTTCGTTTCAGATTAGCAGAAATGCGCGTCCAAGTGTATAATATCTCGCTCTCACTTCCCGCAAGTTGGTATACTAATTTCTGAGTTCACGTAATTATATATTTTGTACTATAAAACACCAGTAATATAACGGACAGTTGATAACGTGATGAGAGGAAAGAATTCAGACTTATAATAATAATGCAACACACGACTTCTTACTACACCCACTAAAAAAATTCTAAGTCCGTAAATTGTTATACTTCCGAGTTAGGTTTGCCGAGAATATGTGGAGTGCAACTTCTCCGAACACTGTCTATCTGCCTTCTGTCTATCTGCGAAATCTATCCCCTACTTTCAACCACCAAACATAGAATTTCGCCCTCCTATCTATATATCACGTGTCTCTATTAAGACTCCTGATTGGCCATGATTACACTTACGTCACTTAAGACGCGTTCTTCAAAATTGTTCGTTAACTAGAACATCCCCCTACTTCCGGCGTCCTGACAATTCTCTGACATATACCAGATCATCTCTTTTGGAACCTGGCTTGGCGTCATCTTACTGACCACCCGCAGGCAAAGTCCATACATTCCCTCATCAGTCAACTCCACGCCTGGACACATGTTTCCTGTCCGCCTAGCTTCCCTTCGGTCTTCCTGTCCACCTGTTACTTCCGTCTCAGATTTTGAAACTAACTTACACGTCCGCGCATCCTATCCATATAAGAATATTAACACGAAATACTAATCTAATGAAAATCTCCTCATCCTATACGAGGAACCGTCTCAATGTACGGGGAAACAGTTGGCGACAAAGACTAAACAAAAGAACGATCATGCGATAAATCTAGCTGCAAAAATTGTCGCAGAGTGTGATTGTGATCGGTTGGAATTCTAGAATTCATTACACTTAATTGGTCGGAAATAGAATGACGTCATATAAACAAAATAGTCAATGTAATTTATTACATGGAAGCAGAGCCTTCCTTCTAATTTGAAATTAAACTTAGAGAGAATTCAGGTTGAAACAGAAATAACTATGGAAAATAAATTTCACTGTTCTCCTGGACGCAGAATTCAGAACATCCTTACTTCGAGGCTTTGCTACCAATATTAATACATGCCGGATTGTTGTGTATTGTGTTCTTGAGAGAGATCATTGAGATTCGAGGAGCAAGGAATAAAATATTAAATTCTGGATTAATGACCCGACAGTCTTGGGCGTTTAGACTTCAGCGTGAGAGCCGCACGAATTCAGTAAATCACTCAGCATCGAAACATAATCCAGCATAGAATATAAATTCTCATTTTTATGCTTTTAGTGCCTCCCTCACTTGGACTCTCAGGGTGTTCGAGAATAAGGTGCTTAGGAAAATATTTGGGGCTAAGCGGGATGAAGTTACAGGAGAATGGAGAAAGTTACACAACGCAGAACTGCACACATTGTATTCTTCACCTGACATAATTAGGAACATAAAATCGAGACGTTTGAGATGGGCAGGGCATGTAGCACGTATGGGCGAATCCATAAATGCATATAGAGTGTTAGTTGGGAGACCGGAGAGAAAAATACCTTTGGGGAGGCCGAGACGTAGATGGGAGGATAATATTAAAATGGATTTGAGGGAGGTGGGATATGATGATAGAGACTGGATTAATCTTGCACAGGATAGGGACCGCTGGCGGGCTTATGTGAGGGCGGCAGTGAACCTTCGGGTTCCTTAAAAGCCATTTGTAAGTAAGTAAGTAAGTGCCTCCCTCATGCCAATAACACTACTACAGAAAATAATAATAAAAATATATCTTCATAAGCCTCTTGATAGTTCGATATTTCAATTACATTTATAAAATCTGATAGAATATAAACTGCTAAATCGGTTTACATTATATATTCTTACATCACTGTATTAATGCTATTTTTACTATTGGCATATCGCCTACAGATAGCCTTTATTACGCCTAACGTTTCTACTATTTCTATTACTGCAACTGAGACTACGATTATTTCTAATGTTCCTATTACAAACGCTGCTATTTTGCCATTTTCGTAGCTACCCAGTTTATTGCCGTGTATTGTGTGTTTCATGCACTTGTACTGGCCACTGGACTCCTTTCCACGAGCGCCCTAATTAAGCGGTTAACCCGTACGCATTCCAAAACAAATGAACCGCTTCTCTCATTGCTAAGCTGACTGAGTTCGAGGTAAGATAACAGTGAGCAGTTTCTGATATTCTCGGAATAAGTAAAGGCAACGATGTCCTCGCCATGTCTGGCGAAGTGTGTGTGTGTGTGTGTCTCTCTCTCTCTCTCTCTCTCTCTCTCTCTCTCTCTCAACTAGACCTCTTATCGAGCGTACAACTTATCGCAGGCCTGTAGAACTTGTAAGTAGAGGAAATATGACGTCAGCTTCACTCCACTTCTATTGGGGATGATCGACTTCTGCGTAAAATTGTTGACGTTCTTTACGTGTGGAAGCGGGGATTCGAACACGTACAATTGCGTGCTTTGATACGAAGACTTTCTCGCTTCTACGAGGCTATGAAAGCAACGACTTACTTGGCCCACTGATGGTGGAAGCAATCTATTCCCATGCTATCGTTTATCCAGCCTTGCCATATTGTATAATTAGAACTAAATTTTTACAGGAAATTAAGAGTGCGGGAACAATTTTCAGAAAGAATAATTTGGACGTAGTATTTTGCAATGGTAAATTGCGTGGTGGCTTGTTTATCAGCGAATTCTGGTTCATCCTGTATACAGTGAATACAGCTAGATTAGTGTATGAGTTAATATGACATCTACATAATATAAAAGTGCAATACAACGTATTAGCAAGCAAGAACTTCAGAGCCACTCTATACATAATGTTAAAAAAGTATTCAATATTTTAGTATGTGCTAGCATGCATGAAAACAAGAAAATAATGTCTAATAAACATCGGTCCTACAACATATTCTTTCTGAGATCTGAACACTTGTTCATAGAAGGTGCTCAATGCAACGTCCATTCATGGTAATGCATTCCCCTGCCCTTCGGCGTAAGGAACCACGCACTCTTTTAAAAATTTACTATAAACAAAAGTCTTGGGAATTTAGGTTTGGAGAACGAGCAGGCCAAGGTGTGGGGCCTCCCCGATCAATCCAGCGGTCCAGAAATGTCAGCGTCATGTGTTCACGCACATTGCGGAGAAAATATACTGGTGTGCCATCGTGCATGAACCACATCTGTAGTCTTTGCTGACATGGCACATACTCCAGAACAGACGTGGGCATTTAAAGAGATGCGCCGTACTACTCTGATTGCTGCAACACTCATCACCTGTCAACGTAATACTCAGCGCTGGATCGCGTGAAGTATTGAAACACGAAACGTTAAGTAATTGCCCAGGACAAAAGATACACAGTTTTCTACAAATGTTATTTTTATGAATAATGGCAATGAAACAAAACAAATTTTCCAAAACAAATACAAACTATTTTACGAAAAGCTGAAACAAAACTGTATTTCTAATTTAAACAATTACTGTAAAAACCTTATAAAATGATATAAAACGTACAATTCCACAACAGTTAAAAAGAAATGCCATAATCTGATCCTATTTGTTTTGATAGGGCATCAGTCACTAATTTGCATACTTTGAAAATAAAATTAAGAAACTAAGGAAAAATAGATTCTTAACAAAATATCAAGCACATTACTAAGAAACAGAAAAACAACAATTAGGCTATTGTTTAAACTTCTTACTGTAGTTCTCTGTTGTTTTTGTCAATTTACGTCAATTGACTCATGCCCTTAAAAGAAAGGATTCGTTTATTTTTCTTCGTCATATAAATCAGTAAGTGTTTCAAAATTTGGAGTTATGTCAGACATTGCAATTGTGAGCTGATAGAATAAATATTCGTCTGAAATGCGTGATCTTGATTTAGATTTTATAATGACCAACTGAGAAAGAAACTGTTCACAAATAAAGGTTGAGCCAAACATAGAAGCAATTTTCATAGCAAAACTCCGAAGATGTGAATATTTTACTTTGCAAAGTTGTTTAAGCTTTTATACATCTAAACCAGCCATATTTATGCACATGCACTTGGGGTTTCGCGGCCAGACACGCTAACCGTTACTCCACAGGTGTGAACTACTATTATTATAAAAAATAAAATTAAAAAAAATGTTCCATTAAAACGGGTCTTTTCATAATGTCGCTCAACGTACTAGTAAAATTTTGTTGCATAATAAGCACCTAACGCTTTCCCCTTTTTCGCAACAAAAGAATTCATTTTCCCATTCTTTGTGTAAATTATATTTCTGGACTTTTTTACTTCAGGAGCTTGTTTAGAGAGAGACATTTTTCTTAGTGAAATCCACCTCTGACTGCCAGTACTTCAACCGGTCGGACAGGTACCCTAGCTAGGGGTGTGGAGGGAGGGAGATAACGTCGTTGCGTTCGACTCCGTTCGACATGTACTGCTGATACCCACGTCTGCTCCAGAAGGTAGCCAATACGTTAATGAGAAAGTCCTGATAACGAGCCCCAGTTAATCTCTGGGGTAGCACGTATGGTCGTATTAACCTATCGCCAAGAACGCCTGATCATAAGTTGATTGAGAATCGGTGCTCATGCCTTGTTTCTTCAACTGCATGGGAATTTTCAACAGCCAACACATGCTGATTACGAAAATTCACAACACCATCTCTGCTGAACCCCGTTCATATCCGCAGCCAGACTTCTGTTTTCAGAATTCTTTGCGACGTATCATTAATCCATGCCAGGGGTGTCAACTACGGTATGATTATCTGGTAGTCTGCTGTATTGTAGGGCAGAGAAATGCATTGCCATGAATGAACGTCACCTCCTATGAACAGTGTTCAGATCTCAGAAAATATGTGTTGTAGGGCCCATGTATATTAGACATTGTTTTCTTGTTTTGATACATACTATCACTTCCTAATATATTGGATACTTTTTAACACCCTGTGTAGGAGGGCTTAGCCCTACATGGGACACTAATGGTTCATTCATTCTTTCAATCATGTCGTCATAATAGTGTTTTTCAATTCGGCAATTCGTTTTTAGCGGATATACGATAAGTCAGACCTGCAGAACTATAGCTCTTAAGAGCGACTGTATTCATATCCCTCCAATCCCACCCACCTTTTCTACCAGTGTGGTTATAGCGTTCTAGTTGCGCTCAAAGGTATACAATACGCTATCAAGAATTAAAAATGAACAGATAATAAAATCCTTAGGAACATACTTTAGGAAATAAAATTTTAAATTTTAAAATGTATGTGTGCATATAATGTAAAAAGGTCTACCTATGTATGGCCTATATATATGTATACATATATATACATGTATATAAATTGTATGTCGATAAGTGAGTGATAGCTATATGACCGGAGGTTCAACATTTTAACGCACTGCAGCCAAATGAATGAATGAATGAATGAATGAATGAATGAATGAATGAATGAATGAATGAATGAATAAATACACAATACGCGAATACGCGTACTGCAGTTTGAAGAGAACTGGAACATGGCAAAATATAAACCCGTGAATAAATACTACTTCCAAAAGGAATGGGAATATAATTGTTTTGTTGTTGAAGACGAAATTATTGCTTATTTACTGTTTCCCATCCAATTTATTTCTACTCGTTATTTCAATATTGAACCACATTTCAACAAAGCCCATATTAAGAATTATGGAATAGACAAACTTTCGGGTAACTTCATTATTGCGAACTGTACATTGAATATTTATTTATATACTTTTAAATTAAGGACGTCACTCGTTGTATTCATTTTGTATTGAAATGAATAGTGACTTTTATATTAATTTAAAGGTTCATTAATTAAATGTTACAAATTTATGTTTTTGTAGGTGATGATAGGAGGAAAGTTTTGGAAAATCTAAAGCAGATTAGGCGCAAAGAAATCTTAAAGACACTACCGACAGAAAATCTTGCATAATCGTAAACCTTGAAAAGATATAACTAGACTTCGTGGAATTGCCACAAGAACGCAAGGTTTACTGTGCACGCAGTATAGATTGTATGAGAAGGGAGCGTGGAACGGATTGAGTATGCCTCTAATGTAAACACTGAGCGGTATACTGCGGTTACGATAAAACCTGTATCCTGCATTCAAGAAATATAATGAATGATCATTGAAGTAGGAAACGTCTAAACATGTAAATACACAATTATTTTGTAGTGAGATATATTAACTCTTAAAATTTAATGTAAGTTACTTACATCATCCTTGAATATGTGCATTGCAGTGAAGAGTTACGTACATTTTGAGCGACTGCAAAATAATCTCCTCTGATGGTCACTTAAACAGTTTTTATTTTGGGAAAATGTACGTTCAACATCACACGATGTAATACGTACATATTTGAAGAACGGAAAGTCACTACTTGAGATGTCTTGTCCTGACCTGATAGTACATCATTTATAATACGAAGTTGTGAATAGGCAGAATTTTTAGCAATAATGTTTCTCAACTTAAATTTCATTTTTTCTGAAATTAGTGAATTGTTATTTTGGATAACGGTTTGTATACTTTATCCACTATATTAAGGGCTTCTGAGAGTTGTAGTTTAGACGATTCCAACAGAATGATGCTTTTGGACACGATTTTAAAATTAGAATCAATGAACACAATATCTTCCAATAGCTGTTCAGAAAGCAATGATTTTACAGCTGCAACAGCGGAACTGTCTGTGCTATCCAATTACCTCCATTATTTTGCCGTAATGTTCTGCATAATAATTAACAGCATCCAACTACGTTCCCCAACGGGTCAAGACTGGCTGCGGGAGTAAGGGTATTCCAGGGGCAATTATTTGGAAGAGCAACACACTCATTGTAGTATGGTTGATCGAATTCTTGTCTACATTGAACAAATGTTAAGCTTTGACTATTCCAACCACAGTAATGCAAAAACAAGTGCTTACATAGGTATACATTAGCTGTAGCTGCTCTTTTATTTGGACCGGTCACAACTCTTAACATGAACTGCTTATACTACGAGACCGGGCTGTCGTCCACCTCCTCTATACTACCGTACATCGGCAACCTGATTGCATGCTGCGTGTGGCAATTCAACGAAGTCTAGATATAACGCATTATAAATACAATGACTTTATTACAATCCTTTTTGAAAATTACAGTGCGCCACTGATGGCCTTGCACGGGACAAAAATGTAAAGAACTCTACGCGGAAGTCGATCATCCGCAATAGAAGTGAAGTGAAGATGACGTCATATTTCCCCTACTTACGGGTTCTGCAGTCCTGGCTAAAGAGATTTGTACTGAATAATGACCACTGTAATTGACATTGCAATTACAAACAATAGCTGTGTGTATCGGTTAGAAATCTCGTAGTCACTCTGTAACCCCACTTGCCAACTATCGCTCTCTGCATTCAATACACTTCTGTCCGTTCGAGTGAATGTTGTGTCCACTGATATATTCTCAGGAGCACTGAAAACAGACTGTCTGATGAGAGCGTTCTAATAAAGTTAACAAACATCACCATAATGAAAAGTCAGCAGCTTCTGTTTACTCTGAGACACAAAGCCAAATCAGATAGGGCATAATGTAATATGGGCACTTCACACAAACTTTTGAATGCAAATTGCTTGCGACTCTACATGAGCTCTTCTATTGATGTCCATTGATTTGAACATAATACGAAAGACAAACATAATTAAGCATAGCCCAGTACTCAGTTCTATGTGGCACAATCCTCTACTTCAAAAGTACCTTTCATTTTAACCCTTCTGCTACCAACGTTTTTCACAAGTTAGTACTACCGAGCGGGATAATAAAGTTATCCCATCAAAATCACATATCGATTTTTGTTAAACACTTGGAGCATAACAAAATTGATGTAATATTGACTACTTATCTGTCCGATTCCACAGTCTTTCTCGGTATCATAACTTAAATACTCGGTCACAATATGATAACACGCTAGAAATACCACTCCGCACATCATCTCTTTATTCTTCATCTTTCACTGTTGCTATTTCTCGTCACTGGAATTCTCTGCTGTCTGAAGTCAAGGGCTGCCGAACTTTAATTTCCTTTAAATGTAAATTAGAAAAATATCTTATGATGAGTTGCCAGACCTAATGCGTTGCAAATATTTAATGGAATGTGTTCCACAGTATTTATTTTTATTTTTTTTTTGTTTCTTATTTTTATTATCTAAATCGTGTTTATTTATCACTTAACGCCGATATGTATCCCACTGTGTTGTTGTTTTTTTATTATTAATCTATTTTTTGTGTACATTTTATTCAATTGTCGGTTTCTGGTTTAATTATGTAAATCCTACTTAATTGTAATCTAATACTAATATGTAAAAATGTAAAAGTGTAACATAATCATCCTATTTTTTTTAAATCCAGTGTGATTCAAAAGTCCTGTTTTACTTCGTTGAAAACGTCTACCAAAATTAATGAACTTTAGATATGCTACGAGTGACATTATGAGGTATATATACAGTAAATTTAAATTTTCTTCCCTTCCATTTCAAGACAAACTGCTCAATGCTATAAAGTTTTGACTTAGTAGAAAACACATTTACAAGCAATAAAAGTTACAGTAGGGCTACTATAACATAAATTGGAAGTCATTTCGGTTAATTCTTGAAATTTAAACATTACAATACCATATATAGAACCATGTATGTATGTATGTATGTATGTATGTATGTATGTATGTATGTATGTATGTATGTATGTATGTATGTATGTATGTACAGAGGTGTGAAAATTATTAGAATAATCTTAATTTTTAAGGTTTTTTAATAGTTCCTTCACAAATATTAATTGAATTGATGAATATTGGTATATAATATTACTATACTGATGTAGGATATATTTACTACTAACAATGCGGGAAACCATTGTTGTACATTGGTATTTTTTTTATTTTACAATTGTTATGGGAATTCAGAAATTATTATATTATGTTGGCGGAATTGGAAACATCAAACATTAATTAAGAAATGCTTTAAACAAATTTTTCTTTGCGTTTACATTGTTGTGAAGGTTCAAATGAACGTATACATCTGTTTTGTGCATATAATTTGGCAGAAGGCGTATGCATTCTTCAGTTCATTATGACTCTACAAATTAACAGTTTGTTGTATGTCTTGACCCAGTGCCTTATTAAACCGATCTGGTGGTGCGGATGTTTGCTGCAGCAGGGTAAATAAGCGATAATCCATTTCTTTCATCCCGTTAGACAATCCATGTCCTGCCTATATAACCTTTTTGTACGGGTTAATGGAGATATTTTTGAAGATGTTTTGCAGCGATTTTGTTGTGTAAATGTTTTTGAACATCTTTTGCAGTGAGTTTGGTGTGTAAATATTTTTGAACATCTTTTGCAGTGATTTTGGTGTGTAAATGTTTTTGAACATCTTTTGCAGTGATTTTGTTGTGTAAATGTTTTGAACATCTTTTGCAGTGATATTGATGTGTAAATGTTTTTGAACATCTTTCGGAGTGACTTTGGTGTGTAAATGTTATTGAACATCTTTTGCAGTTATTTTGGTGTGTAAATGTTTTTGAACATCTTTTGCAGTGATTTTGTTATGTAAATGTTTTTGAACATCTTTTGCAGTGATTTTGGTGTGTAAATGTTTTTGAACATCTTTTGCAGTGATTTTGTTGTGTAAATGTTTTGAACATGTTTTGCAGTGATATTGATGTGTAAATGTTTTGAACATCTTTTGCAGTGATATTGATGTGTAAATGTTTTTGAACATCTTTCGGAGTGACTTTGGTGTGTAAATGTTATTGAACATCTTTTGCAGTTATTTTGGTGTGTAAATGTTTTTGAACATCTTTTGGAGTGATTTTGGTGTGTAAATGTTATTGAACATATTTTGCAGTTATTTTGATGTGTAAATGTTTTTAGCATGTTTTGCAGTGGTTTTGATGTGTAAATGTTTTACAAGAGACTCAAGCAATAAAGCATGGCAATGGTTTATGTTACACTAAGATCCGGTGTCCTCGCGAAATTGTCTCTCACAGCACAATATGACATTAGAAAAAACTGTTTGTTTTGGTGTCCCTTACAACCTCCCGGAGTTTGTCGGTTTAATTACACTGGTCAATAATGATTTTGTTAAATGTACAATTTCTGCTATTTCGTATGTAATTTCATCTGCTGATTCCAAAAGTGATGTCAGAATTTTTCTACCACTCATCATTTTTTTTTATTTTAGAAAAATTGATTTGTTCTTATTGCTATAATGTAGTCCTTAACATGCTAATGGAAATAAAGTATTTAAAATATTTCAGGTTATTCCTTTAACAATTGATCCATAACTTTGGAACTTTGTTGTCTGTGAAGTCAGAATTCATAAAATTAAATTTTATTCCTCATTAGACTATGAGAGTTAATATTAATTTTCAGTGCAGTTGGAACTTACATTCATGAAACAAGTTTCATAGACTGTGTCTTCTTTGTCCTAATTTTAAATGTGGTAAAGTATCTTTTAAAGTGAAACATACCTCGAAATATTGTGTAAATCATATATATAAAATTTTTGTTACATTTGTGATTAGTCAAATTTGAATTATAATACACTATTTAAAAGTGTTTACGAGTGTTATTTTCATTGCAAAATAGATTAGGACATGAACTGGGACCTTGAAATCTGTTGTGCTTCATGTGATTCCATTAACTGGTCGGCTAAAAGATCCCGTCATATGCTTTTTCCAGTTCCAATGATATGCCGGGAACCTAAAGATCATTCAACAGACTGTTACTTTCTAGGAACCACAGATCAGAAAATCACAGAGAACTTGTCAGGGAGCTGATTCATAACTATAACGTGATGGGGTGTTATTTCTCTCAAAATAACTTATTGGATTCTCTTCTACTTTTTCTTTCCTCAAAACCTTCGGGTAGTGAGCGACGAACAAGGGGAGCGTTTTTACCAGAATTTTTCTGAAATTAAAAGGCGCTACCAGGAAAATGGAGCCCAAATATTGTCAGACTACTGCTGGACACTCAGAGCGCTGGCACATGATGTACGTGGGTTTGAATTCTTTTAAATTTCGACGACGAAGTTGCATTTGTGATGGAGAAATCAAATTTTGAGAGAGATTTTCTCTCGATTCTCCCGTTTTTTCTGTCTTAATTCCACCAATATTCTCCGCAATTACCACATTATAATAAATTATCTTTTTCGAAAACTAGAGCATCGCTATTTTATACAAATTTGTAGTGTTCATCGTGGTATATCGAAAATGTTATTGGTAGTGGAATATAGACGAGTCATAGATCTGCATAAGATCCACAGGTTCTTCCTTTCTTGAAGAAGACGTGACGACTCGTGTAGATTTGTGAAGTATGGTAGACCACTACCAGAGATATGGTAGGCTGTATGGCTTAGCTTGGCAATATAATCGATGTAACCTATAGCTCATTTTATAACGGGTATACTTGAAACATATCAAAGTCGAAGTTCTTATAGAAGTTGTTTGCCCAGCCCGAAATGCACGTCTACATCTACTTATAAGTTGACCATTGCATTTTAGGTTCTATAAAATGTTACTTCAGGTGCCTAAACTGAGCTCTATTCCAATGCAAAATAGATTCTATAATTTATATATTTTTAATTACATTAACACATTATTTACAAACTGCTTTTAAGGAACCCTGAGATTCACTGCTGCTCTAATATAAGCCCGCCATCGGTCCCTACCATCATAAAAATTGTAAATATCAATACCTTAAAAACAATATACTTTGCATACTTCCACTTGGTAATGAGTTTTGGAATAATATTCTGAGGAAATTCCACAGATAGTAACAGTATATTCCTATTACAAAAAAGAGTAATTAGAATAATATAGGTGTCAAATCTAGGTAATCGTGTAGGTCTATTTTAAAAAAACTACAAATAATGCCCATGGCTTGTCAGTATGTCTTTTCACTAATGATCTTCCTCGTATGTAATCGTGAACACTTTGTAACTAATTCAACAGTTCATAGCATAAATACAAAAAAAAAATGACTTTCATACGCCATCGGCAAGTCTATCGTGCTATCAAAAAGGAGTGAGTTATATGGCAGTAAAAATTTTTAATAGCCTCCCTATCGATATAAAAAATGAAACGCAAAACATAAAATTACTTAGGGCCAAATTAAAGAAGTACCTAATTTCTCACGCCTTCTATTCTGTAGGTGAATTCATGACATTCAATAACACTTCATGATACTAAAACTTTGTGTTGTACTAGTAGACTTTATTGTAAATCTCGTCTGTATATATTTCATCTAGACTGTGACTATAAATTAAGATTTTATAATAGTATTTAGTTTTTTTGACTTGTTTCATATTCTAGCTGTAAGCAATGTATGAATACCATGGAATGTTAATAAATACAATACAATACAATACAATCTAGTGTTGATAATCTGAATTGCAGATAAAGTAATTACTGATTATTATTAACAATTGAGTGCTATTTGTCATCTAATGTTAAGAATGTGAGTTGCAGATAAAATAGTTACTGATTTTTTTCACAATTTAGTGCTATTTGTCATCTAGTGTTACGAATCTGAATTGCAGGTAGAATAATTACTGATTTTTATTCACAATTCTGTAGTACTTATCATCTAGTGTTAAGAATCTGAATTGCAGATAAAGTAATTACTGATGTTATTTACAATGCAGTACTATTTGCCATCTAATGTTAATAATCTCAACTACAGGTGAAAAATAGAAGAGCGGAATGGTGTGAGGTATTGAATTTTTTTAACCGGATGTGATCTACTCTAAATACAATGAAATATGCCAGCATGTTGATTCTAAATAAAAGTTTGAAACTTTATAATATGGATCTTATGTCTTCTAATTTAATGCATAAATTGTGGAATTGGCATCTTTTGAAATTAAAAATGTTAAAGATGACGATGTTGATTGGTTGTTTTCGCAGTTTGTTCAAAATGAGGTTATGCTGTTCCTCATCAATTTGTACATAGGTTTTCAGTAGGGATGAGCTGTCTAAGTATTACCACAGTCTAGTATATACACATAAATTGTATCCCTGTCAGTTTAACACCCTGAAATCCGTCAGAATCCGTCAAAATTAAAAATAAAGAAAATAAGACCCATTCAATATATCTATATACAAATAAAAGCAAACCTTTTTTACCAATCTTGATTAAAATAATAATTCATCCACATCACCTGCCTCTAATTCTGCAGTTTATGAATTTTTTTGGTCTACGCTCCCCCACAAATTAAGCAATTAAAAATGACAGCAGCTAAAAAGTCAAAATACGATGTAAATCATAATTCCCGCCAGAAAATCCGTCACCCGTCAAGGCTATTTTTTTCCCGTCCGCTACATTTAAATTCCGTCACTTTTGACGGAATTTCCGTCCATTTGGCAACACTGATATACAGTCACGAAGCTTGAGTTGTGAGGGTGCTAGGAACAACAGACTGTGCAAGTATTATTTCGCATTGTCTGTGATGAGGCGATAGTAGCGATCCTAGTGGTTATAGGTCTCGCAAGTACGGATTACCGACGGAAGGAATGCGAATCAAACACTGCGATAAGGAAGAGCGGGCGAGAGGAAAGGTCACGAGATAACTTGAATGATATTCAAGAGTACAGTCGGAAGAGAAATGACATCGATAGAATCAGTCTTGCGTTGTGACAGTTACATTACGACTTTAGTTTGTTTCATTGCATGTGAATACGTGTCTTGTATCGCACGGTATTATTATTTCATTCGTAAACATATGTTGCGCGTTTAATTAGCTTCTAATTTTTCTCTTCCTACGTTCTTTATTTTCACAGCGATGTCCTCATTTGTTCATCTTCTTGGAAGAGACAGTACTTCCATCGGCTCTGCATGCCTACATACACACGTCAAAACAGTCAGCAACGCCACCATTGGTTTTCGGTAATCGTTTCTTGCTCGAGTTATAGCAACTGTGGTATTACCCGAACTAACCGGAAACAGTTGCTACAATGTGCAGACAATTGAGAATCAGGTGTGGCAAAATTATTTCGACAATATTACAGTGATATATGACAGCGAATTGATGAAACTAACGAATTCTTAATCATGATTGGTTACTGATTGAGTGAGCGAAATAGTATAATCATTTTTTAATTATTGTTTGGGATTTCAGATTATGAATATTTTATAACAAGAGAGAGATGGTATAATAATAAAATGTAACCGAAAAAAAAATGTTGATGCCGATTCGATGTGCTTGTACATGAAATATACTCGTGACACAAAAGCGAATGCACACTGATGTCTAATAGTAAATACCGCAGATATAATGGAATTACGGTGTTGAGCTTGTAGAACCCCAGCTTGAAATTGGATGCTTGGAAATCCAAGTTTTATTTAAAGCAATCGCATTTTAAAATCCGAGTTGCATGTCTGAAATGAATTTGTATTTAAAACAAACGAATTAATTTCTTTCCACGACACGAACAAACAGCGCATTCTATATTCCGAATGAGAGTCACAGCGTCGGAACGAAACTTATTTATAGAAGTAATCAATAGAACACAAGTAGCAAGGGAAGGGGCCGGTGTCACCCAGATGGCCAGCCATATTTTTCTGACGGCATCCAACAGTTTGGTCTCGTTATCGGCCTTGTTCAGCTACAGACAGACGGACAATCGCCGGAGAGAGAAAAAAGGCCTCAAGTTTTATCTCTAATTTTTTTACATAGGTAGTTTCCCAGCCGCCCCATTCCTAATTTCTTTTTTTTTTTTACACTTTTTGTTCCCCGTGAAGTTTCTGAGCAAATTAGCACTGTTTTGCCCTCGCAAGATGGAGAACTGTGCTTCTGCACTTTTTTCTTTGTCTTGTCTGCCTGTCTATCTGCTCTACCCACCCTCTCGTCCCTCTCATTCTGACATTCTACGCCCTGACATTGCCTAGCGAAATAAAAGAAAAAAAAAACACCGAGTGCTGGGTGAAAAAGGAATGCAACAGCAAAGAAAATAGATAAAAAGAAGAAACAGGTTATAACTTAAGGATGTGTTAAGTGTCCATCCCACGTGGACAGTGCTAGATTTTTCCAATTCTTTATCTAGCACAGGAGTCGTCATCTCAGTGCACTATGGTGCAGGCACAGTTTGCTCGATGCTCAGTTCTATCCCTTAAGGTACGGTCACACGTCGCTACTTTTGCAGCGCTGCAGTACAAAAAACTGCGCAACTCTTGTACTGCGACGTGTGAACAACGGTGCAACCCGAAAAGTGGCGGCTGCCGAACCTGCTGCCCGCTACTTTTCCATGCTGCGCGCAGCTTAAAAGTAGCGACGTGTGAACAGGGTTCTCAGGGTTGCAGCCGCAGCATTTTTGATATCGGTTTTGTTGAAACTTTTGCTGCGGTTGCAACCAGTGTTACCACCCAAATGTGCCAATGATACTTTTATTGTTTGGATATATTTTAATGTTAAATGTGATGAAAATACATTATTTGTAACACAACACAACACAGTCTGATTTTTATTAACAAGTCTGAGCATAATTGCTGACGATGTAATTCATTTTTTAAATTTTCAGTAGCGTACTTCCAAACAGGAGGGTTGCCAACATTGATTACGTGAATATACTGTTGGTTATCATTTAAGTATATAGGCGTTTTTAAAAGCTTTATAGTAAAAATAATGTCAATTTCTGACTAATAGATACGACAGAAAAGCAAATAATACATAAGGAAGCTTTCGCATGAGTTTCTTAATAATGCGAACATAACCACAAAATGTATATTGAGAAGTCAACACGGAGATGGGAACCTGCAGCATGACTGCGGCTGAAAAAGTAGCGCCTTGCGTGTGAACAGACACGCAACGTTTGCAGCTGCAGTATGAAAGTAGCGCTGCAAAAGTAGCGACGTGTGACCGTACCTTTAGATACCAACTGTGCAACAGGAGGTGGGGGGAAGGAATCAGGTGATGGCAGTGGCGTCCGTTCACTTGTGCAACTCTTTTAATCAAACTTTAATAATTATAATAAACACGGAAGAAGCATGGACTTAATTTATTTTAAGAGGAACTTTTCAGTTTAAGACAAGAAACAATATATGTATTTTGCCGTTATGTATTGTATCGGTTTTGAAAGTAAATAGTTTTCTTTATATTAAAGTAATTCAGAACTTACAGACCTATAGGCCTAATGCATTTTTACTATTACGAAATATTAAATCGAATCTATTAGTAATATTTAAATCATGTCATCCTATTCCTTTGTTCAAGTGTCGTCAATAAAATAAAATAAATTGTCTGACTATATATCACAAACCAATTATTTTTTATTATGTATAACATATGAAACAAATTATCGTTTCTTTTAAAAGGCTAAAGTAAGCTTAAATTATTTTATTACAATGTAAATAATAAATTATAAAATTTATTTTCGCTGTTCGTTAGCATTGGTTTTCCTGGATTTTTAAATCACTTTTTAGTTTAAGACAACAAGCAAGTTGTACTTTTTCGTTTTGTATTGCAGCGGTTTTGAAAACAAATAGTTTTTTTTCATATTAAAGTAATTGAGAACTTACAGACATATAATGCATTTTCACTGTTACAAAATATTAAACAAATCGAACCCATTACTGATATTTAAATCGTGTCATCCTATTCCTCTGTTTAAGTGTCGTCAATAAAATAAAATTAATCATCCATTTTTTATCTGACACTATATATCACAAAACCAATTCTTTGTTATTTTGTATGAAACATATTGTCGTTTCTGTTACAAGACTGAAGTAGGCCTAAATGATGTTATTACAATGTAAATAACAAGTGATAAAAATTATTTTCACCGATCATTAGCATTGGTTTTCCTGGATTTTTTAATTCGTTTTTCCCTCACTAACTGGTTTATGTTAGGTGTCAATGCTCGTGTAGAACACAATCGAAGAAGACATTGTAAATTATGGTCAGAAAGTTGGCTTCTGTGATGGGATGCGTTGGCTTGGCTCTACACACTGCACACTACTACCTCCTCAGCCAGCGTGTCGGCGCTCCGAACTAGTATGCAGGCCAGTTGACGATGGCTGATCTAGCAGGTAGATAGATATCTACTTTATTGCTTGGACATAAATACATTATACATAGCACCGTCATTATAAATAAAATCATACAAAATTATTTGCCAAGTTAAAATATTCGTTAATGCTATAGAAACTGTGTTCATAAAATTTTATTTTAATTAACGATTTGAATAAATCGTAGTTTAAATTCTTAGTTGAATTTGGTAAACTATTATAAAACTTCAGAGACATATAATAAAAACTGTTTTGTGTAGTCTTGTATCTGCATAAATCAAGTCTTATAACTTTACAACTTCTCGTATGGTATTCGTGCAAATGCAAGTTCAAAGGGTAATTATCTATATTCATTTTGGTATATAACAAACACTGTAATACATATAGCGATGGAAGAGTGACAATTTTACAGGATTGAAATAAAGGTTTACAATGTTCTTTTGGTCCAACTCCACAAATAATTCTCACTGCTTTCTTCTGTAATTTAAAAATATCAAAAGATGAACTTTGATTCCCCCATAATAAAACACCATATTGAAGATGACTATGAATATATGAAAGATATACTGTTAATAGCACTTTTGTATCCACATTTTTAGACAAATATCTTAACATAAATATTCCTTCAGATATCTTACCCGAAATCATATTGATATGGCTATCCTAGCCCAAACCGCATTCAATATAAATACCCAAAAATTTGATGTTATAATGAAAAGCAACACTTTTTCTATCTAAGCTAAATTTAAGATCTGTCACTTTACTTTCATTAATACATAAATAATTAGAAGAACACCATGACTTAATTAAGATATCATTCTCATCTAACAAATCTTGAGAGTCAGAATAACAATCAGCAGCTAGCTGAATAGCCACATCGTCAGCAAATAGATAACGGTTTACAGATTTACTATTAACAACACTAGGTAAATCATTAATAAAAATAATAAACAATATAGGACCTAAAACAGATCCCTGAGGTACACCATATACTAAAGACTTGAACTGTGATAGTGAACCATTATAAGCTACACACTGTAATCTATTATTTAAGTAAGAATTTATAAGATTCTTTGCCTCCGAACTAAAACCATAAAACATTAATTTGTCGGCTAATATATCATGGGATATGGTGTCAAAAGCTCTTGTCATATCATAAAATTTACATAAAACAGATTTTTTCTTTTCAAGACCTTTCAAACGTTCACCTACTAGTGAAAGAACAGCATCACAAGAATTACGATTTTTACAGAAACCAAATTGGGAAGTAGAAAATAAATGATTGGATTGAAAATAATTAATTATCTGATCATTAATAAGAGATTCAAATACCTTGGCCGCTATAGGTACAATAGTCACTGGCCTATAATTTTCCATATCTGATTTGACACCTTTTTTAAAAATCGGAATAACTTTAGAATACTTCAAGGTTTTAGGAAACTAAGACATTCTAATACACTTATTAAATAAAATACTTAATAGTTCACAAATATAAGGCGAAGCTAACTTAAGTATTACAGAATTAATGCCAAAAATGTCCAAGCTTCTATTATTACTTAGTATTACAGAATTAATACCAAAAATGTCCAAGCTCCTATTATTAATTTTTTATACACATCCTCAACTGAAAATTATCTAAAATTAAACGATTTAAGAGGACCATTTATATTACTTAAATCTAAAAATAGTACTAAAATTATTTACGCTGGGTTCAATATCATTAATAATATCACTAACCTTATTGATAACAAAATCATTAAAAGACTCAGCAGATAAATTCTTATTACATGCAGAAGATCTGTCATTTGAACGCGTTGTTTTTTTATTACTTGTTGCTTGTAAAATGAATTCAGAATTAAATTTTCTCTTAGCCAATTTGATTTTAGAAATGTATTTACGTTTATAATCCAAATAAGCATTCTTTGCAATAATTCTTTTACTCATTTTATAAATGTCATGTAATTTTAAGCATTGCTAGTTCATCATACGTAAATTATCATTATACCATGGTTTACTTACAACAACTTTGTTAGTAAGAAATTTGAAAGGTAGAGAATTATCTAGTGCATTAATTATCAAATTGATAAAACCTGAAAACATATCAATACTAGCTAAAGTATAAACAGGAAGCCAATTAATTAGAGACAGTAAAAAAGAAAAATACTAAAATGCTAATGAACCTGTAAGGAGTACTAGATAAGTAATTACTCTTTTCATTATTAGTTTGATCAACCTTCGCTCTAAGTAATATAGCATCATGATCACGATCGAACAGTATGAACAACAGATTCAGAAATCCTATCCACATTGAATTGAATTAATAACATTTTTCATTCCTAATGTTCTGCCCAAGGAAAGGTCTTTCACTACAAACTCAGCATTTTGCAATATTTCCTATTTCCTACTTTCCTCTTTGTTTCCGCATATGACCCATATAACGTAATGTCGTCTTATCTGATACCTTCTTCTGCACCGAACACTTCTCCCGTTCACCATTCCTTCAAGTGCATCCTTCAGTAGGCAGTTACCCAACCAATTATTTTTCCTCTTCGTGATCAGTTTCAACGTCATTCTTTCTTCACCCACTCTTTCCAACACAGCTTCATTTCTTTTCCTGTCTGTCCACTTCACATGTTCCATTCTACTCCATATCCACATTTCAAATGCTTTTACTCGCTTCTCTTCAGTTCGTGTAATTTCTATGCTTCTACCCCATGCAATTCCAAACTCCACACATAGCACTTCAGCAGTCTCTTCCTTAGTCTTTTGTCGAAAGGTACGCAAAAGATGCTTCTTTTTATGTTAAAAGCTTCCTTGGCTACTGCTATCCTCCTTTCGACTTCCTGGCAGCAGCTCGTGTTATTGCTTGTAGTACACCCCAAGCATTTGAAGCTGTCTACTTGTTCTACTGCTTAAATTTGCAAGTTTACTTTCTTTATATTTTTACCTATGACCATGGTCACTAAATATGCTGTCCTGGGCCCGTCTCAAAGAGCGAAGAATTATTCACTCTCTCACTTTACTCTTCAATATTCTTCAAACCTCTAACCCTAGCTACTTAGCTTCTCGTTTTCAACATTTGTCCTCATATCACGAAATAGATACTCGCTCACACGCTCCATTCCTAAACATGTTAGTTATCGCAACCGACCAATAAATATTTGCAGTGTTTATTGTAATGACGGCTTTGTCCTATTATTGACATAAATAAATAAATAAATAAATAAATAAATAAATAAATAAATAAATTAATTAATTAATTAATAAATAAATAAAAAAGTAAATAAACAAATAAACAAATAAATAAATTACAAATAATGAATATATTACAAATGATAACTAATTAATAAGAAATAAATAATAAATCATAACTAATATATAAATAAATAAATCATAAATAAAAAATAAATAATACTTACTTACAAATGGCTTTAAAGAACCAGTAGGTTCACTGCCGCCCTCACATAAGCCCGCCATCGGTCCCTATCCTGTGCAAGATTAATCCATTCTCTATCCTCATATGCGACATCTCCCAAATTCATTTTAATATTATCCTCCGATCTACGTCTCGGGCTACCCAGAGGTCTTT
Source organism: Periplaneta americana (assembly GCF_040183065.1). Lineage (NCBI taxonomy): Eukaryota > Metazoa > Arthropoda > Insecta > Blattodea > Blattidae > Periplaneta > Periplaneta americana. The sequence goes on along the minus strand of NC_091129.1, from coordinate 28,033,718 downwards.
TTCCCTCCGGTAGGTAATAAATAAATAATTGAATAAATCATAAATAATAAATAATTGATTAAATAAAAATTAATAAATTGATAATTTAACAAATAATAAAAACTAAATAAATAATTGTATAAATCGTAAATAATAATTAATTAAATACATGAAAAATTAATAAATAGATAAATGAATAAAGCATAAATAATAAAGTAATGAATAAATAAATAAATAAAAATAATAAATCATAAATAATAAATAATTAAATAAATTTATAAACCATAAATAGTAAATAAGTAACTAAATAAATAAGTATAAATAACTAATAAATAAATAAATCATAAATCATAAATAATTGAATAAATCATAAATAATAAATAATTAATTGAACAAATTATAAATAATAAATAAATGAAAATTAATAAACAATAAATAAATCATAAATAATAAAAATAAACAAATCATAAGTGATAAATAATTAAATACTAAATTAAAAATCCATAAATAATAAATAAATATATGAATAAATAAACAAATAAATTACTACATAAATAAATAAATTGGTTCAAATAACACCAGGCTGTTTTTGTTAAGGAACTTGAACGTTAACTGAGTATAACGTCAGTTTACAAGCAAAACACATTAAGCCAAATATATTACTTCTAAGAAAAAGGCATTCTTATTTAATAAAATTGAATCATCAAAATATTATTTTTAATAAATTGTTTCTCTTTATGTGTATTTTATCTTCTAATTCTAAGTTTATACCCATACATTATATACGCTTTTTCCTCAGAAGTTTTATTTTTGACTTAATGTGTTTTGTTTGTAAACCGGCGATAAGATCATAATGGTTCAACTAATGCTTATTTATGCAACTCACGTTCCGGTATAATCGACATAGAAACTCACACATAATTTACATAATTTATTAATTAGAGTTATTTTATTTACTCTGGGACAGATTTCATATAAGTTATCAATGATTCACTTTACATATAAATAAAATCAACTTGCAGATCTGCCTGATGCGGAATCCTTAAGTCGTTTAGAAAAAAGAAGTGCACTAATTTATCGACTTCATACGATTGTACTCTTGCGATGTAGTGCTAGAAAATGAATGTAGGAAATATTTACGATTGTGTGGAATGCATTTCTCGTGTAGTAGGCATATCTTAATTTGCACGGAAATAATCCAGAGATAATCGTAAGGTCACGTTTAAGAACAGGAAAAACCAGAATGAAAGTGAATGGATAAGAAATAATGTTAGTGGTACTAGTACATTGCGTGGCAAAAGTCTCTCCGCAGTGAACTCAGAGGCGCGTGGGAGCGCCTAAGTTGGCAGCGCTAAGATAAGGCGAAGGAGCGGCGGTGCGGGCCTTGACCTAGAGCAGGTAGTAACTGAATAGCATTCTACATACGTACAGCTGCGTGTGGACATTATGCTTGTAAGAAGCGGTTGTGCTTTTTTGCGTTATAAGTCAATATGTTATGTATTGAAGAGAGATCGTTTTAGTTGAGTATGTCTTCCGTGAAGGAGATACGTTTTCGAAAAATGTAAAACGTACATTTCTTGAACGTTTTCCAAATTCGGTATGTCCTAATCGAGATACTGTGCGAGATTTAATTACTAAGTTTCGTGACACCGGATCAGTACATGACTCTCCGAGAAGCGGTAGGCCTAAAGTTTTAACCAAGCAAAAGTGGATGAAATTGATGATATAATATTGAGGAGCTCACCAAATCAATGCAGAAATTAGCACAGGAAATAAATGTCTCTGTGCAGTCAGCACATAGTGCCGTAAAAATGGAAATTAACTCACATCCTTATAAATATGCCTACAGCTGTCCGTGAATTAGAAGAGGCAAATCATAAATGACACTGGAAGGAATGGTGAACGTGAGAAGAGTTCGGGATAGGAGAAGATATCAGATGATAGACGACATTAAGATACATGGATCATATGAGGAGACAAAGAGGAAAGCAGAAACTAGGAAAGATTGGAGAAAGTTGGGTTTGCAGTGAAAGACCTGCCCTTAGGCAGAACACTAAATGAATGAATATGCTATGCCCGTTATGTCTTGCATAGGGCCTATTCCATATGAAATCGGACAACGAAATACCATGACATGTCAGAATTGTCTGAATATTCGTACAGAGGTTTAGTATGTGGGAACTAGTAAATGTACAAATTTTGACTTTCTTTAGCTCAGTAGTTTTTCAGATAAAATTCCTTAAAAATTAGCGTATTTTGTATTTGATTCTTAATTTCAACGCTTACTACTACGTCTGGTTTCGACAATAAAAACTTAAGCTATACCTAATTTTGTAATGCACATTTAAGTGTATTGATGGGGTATAACACGTAATATATTTTATTGTTTGTGGAAATTATGGATATATGGTTTTTTGTGATTTATAACGTGTTCCCACCTAAAAAGTATGAATATAAAATACTATAATATTAGTTGTTAAGACAAAAACAATATAATTTTTAAATCTATTTTAAATGAAAAACCTTAAAATAAATATTTCAAATCTCGCTATAAAATATGCGCTCCCTGCAGCGTCATGCGAAGATGTGAGAGGAGCCAGAATATTCTTATCAGCTGGCCTTGAGTGGTCTTGAAACAGCTAGTGTTGTCACAACACAAGGAATGAGAATATTAGGTGGCTCACTAACCAATCTTCTTTGTGTATTACAAGGTGACGGTGGTTATTCAGTTCCAAGGTTTGAGAGTTTTCCTTTATTGTGTTGCAGCAAATTAAAAAATCTGTTATCTTAAGGTAAGATAGTGATTACATATTGTCTTAAAAGCAAGAATTATACCAATCGTAAACGTCAGTAAACAATGACAAGTTAGTGTAGTGATTATGTAATTATTTTAGTATTCAGAGAAATGCATCTTTCATTTCGAGTTGTTTTCGAATGCTTGAACTACTCGCATGACGCAACTTACGAGCTGCTAGCGTTGGCCAACTACGCGCACGCTCAGCTTGCTGTGGAATGGAGCCGCGCGGCGAAGAAATCCACGATGAGAATTCTTTTCTTTATTTTATTTTCCACTCTTACCCAAAGAAAATGTTTGATCTGTAAACTGTGTTTTATTCTATATTAAATCACCAATATTGTCGTATTCTTATTTTTTAGCTATTTCGTCAAGAAAAAAAAAAGTAACATAAATAAATCTGCAGTGAAGTGAATAAAAATTTAAAAAAGAATCTCTCCAAAGTCGTTATATTACTCTCTGAGTCTGCTTTAAAAAGGGATGTCGTTTAAAATCCTTCCACTAAATGTCTCTGAGCAAAGTCCTTCCAAATCTAAGAATTTTACGAAAGTACGATAAAATCGACGCTCTATAAAATGGAAAGTAATACTAGTTGGGGATATTTTAACCCACCATTACGCTTACCCAGTGAAGGACTTTCAATGAGATAGAAGCACCTTTCTTTTTTTTTAAATGCGAGGTCAAATTTTCTGAAATTTTGTTCGATTTCATATGGAACAGCCCATAGAGTTATACAGAATTAATGTGACCTGAGTATGGTGATAGCACAGTTTAGTATATACAGTTGCGAAGCTTGGGATGCTTCTTTTGCATTTCTCGCGATAGTTGCTAGCCGCTTGGAGCGCTGTGAGTAATAGGAACAATAGACTGTGTCACTGCCATCGTGATTTAATATAGACAGATGACTCGCTTAACCCGATCACGGAGGGTGGCGTTTCAACCATTTAAATTAGTTGCAATGCACAAAGAGTAACATATATATGTCTCTAAAATGTAGCGTAATTGCATTAATAAATTTAAAACAATGATTATGAGACACTTCAGACATAATTCACTTGCGAGTTAAGGTGTAATATTATTTTTGGTGTGAAAATTACGCTGTTCGTATGTGTAATACCTGACTTTATATGGATTAAATATTGGAAAATTCTTGTACATTCATTTATGCACGATTCAATAATTTTCAGTTGCAGTGCACGGATATTTTTATATGTTGAAATTATAGGCTATGTTTACTGTACCAATACTTCAATATTCGCATTTATACATTATAATTAAATATAAAGTTACATGTGATAACTTGTAAATGCAATTTGTCTCTATTTCAGTTGTATTTATTTGTTTCTTACGGTACTCCAATCTTAAGTCTGTTTAATGGGACGCGCTTCCGTATAGGGGCAGCGGGAAATTGGGATTTTGGTACTTTGTACTAATTTAATAGTTACTTAATATTGGTAAGCGTATTTTGTTTACAAGAATGAAGTGCTTTTCACACGCTATATTATAATATTGGCCTTCGGACTATATTGAAATACGGTAACTTCACAGCGCTAATACTAGAGCAACTAGATTTACAAAGTCTCCATAGCCCTGCCATTACATATGTAGGCCTATGTTATGTCATATGGAAATTATAGGTTATTATTTATATTCCTATATTCGCAATTATTCATTATAATTAAGCATAGCCGCACATTAAATTTGTCTGTATTTTAATACTACAATAGAGTACGTACTGAATTATTGTATTTATCTACTTTCTAAGAGACGAAGTAACACAATCGTACGTACACTGATTTCATAGGAGTGGTATGGTAAATTTTGTGTCTACATAAGGAAGGTAGATGTGCTAAATTAAAATCAGAATATAAATTCTTTTTTATTAAACCTCAAAATAGTTTCCATTCTAAACTTCAAATGTTGATGCGAATAGATTATGTGAACGTGTAAAATTCTCTTCACATTAAAATAACACAGTTTTGTAAATTATTTCTTCAACACATTATACAATTAGAAGTAAACGGAACTTATGGACACATTACACTAAATAAAACTTAGCAATGATACGCAATAAAGTTATAATATAATATTTCACTGAGCTCCATGCACTGAAATAGAAAACCCGAACATACATTATCGTCTGCTCGGGAAAGGGGCTGTGCTGAGGCGATAGTAGCGATCCTGGTGGTCAGCAACTATCTATGTATGCATATTTAATAAGTATTGAGCTTCGCAACTGTATATACTAGGGCAATATCAAGCTCTGCAACAAAAATTTAAACCAAGCTCCGCAAAAAAAGGGTCAAATTTGTATCAAAGTGCGCAACTATCTCCCCTCATCAGTTACCCCCACTTTTTCACATCAATATTAAGCAAATTCCCTTCACACTTCAGAGTAAACAAATTAGTAATGTCAATATTGCAAATCAATCTTTCAGGTATAATTCCCTGTAAAGTTGATTTGAATAATTTCGAGGGAAAAATTGTTCCGAGGCCGGGTATCGAACCCGGGACCTTTGGTTTAACGTACCAACGCTCTACCAACTGAGCTATCCGGGAACTCTACCAGACACCGATCCAATTTTTCCCTCTATATCCACAGACCTCAAAGTGGGCAGACAACCGTCAAGCAACCATAGAGGAAAAATTGGATCGGTGTCTGGTAGAGTTCCCGGGTAGCTCAGTTGGTAGAGCGTTGGTACGTTAAACCAAAGGTCCCGGGTTCGATACCCGGCCTTGGAACAATTTTTCCTTCGAAATTATTCATTGTCAATATTGTGTACTCGGTTCTAGGCTTAGGACTAGCAGCATATGTCTTTATGTCGATCAATGCTGGCTGTTTAAAAATTGCTTATTAATGTTAAAACAATCTTCACCGTTATTGCTTTCTATGTTGACTACTTGTAGAGTTTCATGACCCTCTTTCTTAGTTTTAGGTAGTATTGGATCAAGTTTTCTTCTTTGGATGTATAAGTTCCTCGCTTATTTCTTGTGGGGCTGAGCAGATATCTCTCCAGATTAATTTTCAAGGTTTGTCGTACAAGTCTTCTTCATTGGCTTTGCGTTTCCTGGCATTTGTATACGTCTGACGGTGTACAATTACATCTTTCTCATAGATGAGCTTTCTTCCTATATTTAAAAGAATATCACCTTCAACAGTTGTCAGCTTGTCACTATTTTGGCATTAAACATTTTCACTATGCACCTCCATTTCTGTTCTTCTTTGTTCTTGTAATACTTCCTGTATTTATATCCATTAACTACAGATAGATCTTTCCCTCTTTGTACATTTTAATCACGTTGCTTATACAGGGACATCATTTTATTTTTACTTCAATTTTTATTGTACCTGAGTATTTGAATGTACTTCACTCCTACCCCTTTTACTAATGAAGTTCCAACTGTCTTCTACACACAGATCCAAGACCGCATTTAGTAAACAGCACTGAGTTAGGTAGTATAGTACGTTCCAGAAATATGTTCGCGTTTTCCAGTGACGAAAGAGCTTTCAATATTGAATCATATTTTCGCACAGGTACTGTCCGTTAGCCTACGTCGCATTCCTATTTCCTCCACCTGCTTCTGTTCGCCCCTCTGTAAAAGCAGGGCTGTCTTAGCTCTTTTCTGAAAACATTAATTTCTGTTAGGAATTGTACGTTTTCGTAATATTATGCAACTGTTTAAAATAACTTAAATAAAAGGGCCTCGTTAAGTAATTAACTGTCACGTGTTTTCCCTCCTTTCTACGATCCTGCGACATAACCACTTGGACGGACAGTAGATAGAATGTCTGAGTAATTTTATCTGTGCGGGTCGGGCAGAAGTGAAGATTGAATTTACAGTACGTAAGATACTGTTTTATAGAGTAGGTACAGAATTATTTCAACATGAGTTACTAGTACGAAGGACGAAACTGGCAATTGGAATTAGATGCAATAGTCTATAGTGCGATAATATGCACAAAAGAACTGAAGCCTGTATCGAAATGAACGGCCATCATTTTCAAAAATGTGTTTAAATATCCATATTATGATTATTTTTCAATTTAACTTCATTCTCTATATTGTACGCTAATGTGCTGTAGACTGTATAATATATACTGCATAATGAATACGTCCGCATGGATAACTCAGTTCGTGAGTGAAAACACTTATTCTAAATACATTACTGTATTAAGATTAAACAAAAACCTAATGAAAATTATCGAACTCAAAATCGCGATATTTCCTAGTTTACGTAAATGGATGAACTACTTTTCTTCCCTCCTATATCTAGTAGAGTGATTTGTTTGTGTATTACGCCAGTATCATCGAACTCCAGTCGTGGAAAGGGATAGTAATCTGTGTTTCCGGTTCTCTAAAGGTATAGCCAGGTTAATATTAAAAATGTTAGTAAAAATAAAATGATGTCCCTGTATTTGCTGCAGCTGCAGTGTACGTATAGTGTGGAGGAGTGACTGTGCCATAGCTTCGAGCGGTATTATCAGTGCTGCGAGCGCACACGAAAAATAGTACCCGAGCTATCACAGTAGGGGAGGGGAAAACGGTGGGGGTAGTTGTTACTGTTGTGACCGCGAAGCATATTTGCGGAGTTTGAATATACAGTACATTTGCGGAGCTTGATAACACCGATATACTAAACCAGTCATGTCAAAGCAAGAGCATTTTTCTGACCTTGACGTCGTGCGCGGGCAGCAAGCGCTAAGTATGGAAAGAGGAAGGGTTGTGTATATGAATGAGCAACCTGTTGGATAAAGAAAACAGAGGTGCACAAACTTCAAACGGAACGTGAAATTTTATGTCGTTATTTTTATATGGCTTCTTTCTGTTTAATATTATCTATATTGTCTGTAAAACAAAAGTACTAACACTGATTTCTTAATATTTTATTTGTGTTTTAAATCTTAATAACATAATAGAGAGTTAAGAAGGAATATTCACTTAAATTCCATAGTAGTATAACATTATATTGTATTAAGTGGATGAAACACATCATTCATAAAGAAAGTGATATTCCAAAGACAGAGATTGAATATGACATGATAAGTTGGAATTGATATTGATGGTATTTTTAGCCTTACAAAAGTAATCAATAAACTAATCAAAACAATATTACAGTGCAAAGCAAAGTTACTTAGGTAATGTATCTGTTTTAATTGTAACTAATATTACATGACAAAACTCTTATCGCATTATGCTTTTAAGGTGATATTTGTGAGCAACTTCCTATCATCAGAATATTAAATTATTTTCTCGAAATATGCTCAAGCTATAGAGCTGACATTTTTACAACACATGGGCAAGTATCTTTTGCTTATGATGCAACAGTAGTTGCTATGTTAATTCAATTCCGGTCCACATCTATGGAGTAACTGTCAGCGCGTCTGGCCGCGAAACCAGGTGGCCCGGGTTCGAATCCCGGTCGGGGCAAGTTACCTAGTTGAGGTTTTTTCCGGAGTTTTCCCTCAACCCAATACGAGCAAATGCTGGGTAACTTTCGGTGCTGGGCCCCGGACTCATTTCAACGGCATTATCATCTTCATTTCATTCAGACGCTAAATAACCCAGATGTTGATACAGCGTCGTAAAATAACCCTAAAAAATAAAGTAGCAAATAATTCATTTCCTTACAAACAATTTCCATGCGAATATTTTCAAAAATTTCAAATACACTATCATCAGTAATACGTAATATACGGTGTATTAGATTTACAAAAATATTCTGTAAGGCTACTAAATGAATAGGCCTATACCTGAAAATTTCACTTTTCTATACGAAAAGTTGAGAAAAAATGTATTTTGAATAAAAAAGCAAACTTGTGACAAACGAGCATTAAAATTAAATCTTATATTCTTATAATGCAGTTATACTTCTCAGGCAAATCTAAAAATTACAATGGATACAGCTTTAATAAGTTCTCTTCCCTTTATCTATTGAATCAGTGCTGGCCATCCCTGAATATAGCTCGACCAAGCGGCGTATACCACCTCTTTCGTGTGTCTCTTCCTTTCCGCTGTAAAGCGCTCAGGCTCTCCTGGGCTCTAAAGCGCGCGCTTGCTCCTGTGGGCATCAATTGACATGCCTGTACTAGGCTATGGTGATAGCCTCTAACCACAATCTCGTAAAGGGGTTAAGAATAAGTTCCCTCCTCCATGTCTATTCTGCAAGGCCAGCATTAGTTTGGCTTGAAGAAGTGCGTGCTCATCTTGTGTGTTCTCGATGCAGGCGTGACTTGTTGTAAGCTGAGAAATTAATTTAGCACGGCGAGTGCTGGAGAAGCTCCGTTTGCACTTCGTTTCTAATACGGGGCACTTAAACCCTCGGGCACTCCACGCAGGAATCTCAGACGGCAGGTGGCGCTCTCTTCGAGTGTGCTCGCGGGACGGCGGAGAACTTACGCAGAGGAAACGAAAAGAGGGACGGAGAAGAATAATCGGCTTATTTTGTGCAGATAGGATTTGACAGATTTTAGTGTAGTATTTCAACTTTCTCCTCCAGCAGTCCATACCCGCTCCCTCCGGCACCACACTTCATCCCTCCCCTATTTTTAACGAAGCAGTAGGTTGAAAACTTTATCTGTTCCTATCTTCGTCGCCAATTTTGCTGAGAGCGTTGAAAAGCTGGCGAAGAAGTATTGTCCTTAATCCTCCGGGATCTATCACAAGACGTAAGTGTAAAGTTACGCTGTCTGGCCTACGACCAGAAACGCAAAAAAAAAAAAAAAAAGGAATAAAATGAAAACTCAGTTCCAAGATATTACATATATATTATCTCTTCAAAGTTTTTAGGGGAACATGGGGCAGGACGGGGTAGTTAATGTTTGAATGCTTTGATTTGGTATCAAATAATGTAAATGTATAGGTTTTATGACATACATGATTTTATTACACTGTAAACAAGTAAAAAATATGCACTTCGAGTGAAATCCGTTCATTATAACCTTAAAATAAATTAGTTTTTCGAAATGTGTGTTTTACCCCGTTCTGCCCCACGTATGGGACAAAATGTGATATCTATGTTTTGTAATAATTGCGTGGCAAAAGTGACGAAAAATTATATACTAAAAGCGTGAATACTACAACATTTTACAAGTTTACTTGAGAAAAAGTGATTAGCAAAATACGTAAATGTGCGTGGCATCCTCGTCTTTACTATCTACTCTTGCGCAACAATTGTTAGCCCATTTCAGACATGATACGAATCTAATCCAATCTTCTTCTGACAAACAAAAGAACGAACAACCCATTACAGGAGGTGAAATTTAATTAAATATGACGTGGGAAAGGACGGGGTACTGCTCTGTTATGCCCCACCCCGTTTTGCCCCACAGTCACAATTTATAAGTTATGAGGTATTGGCGGGAAAAATAACGCACGAAATTTAAGAAAGTTTCGGAATTAAAAGCCAGGTAAGCACTCTATAATATGACATTAAAATAGATTATCTAAAGAAATCTCATTTCTACTTACGTGTGACAAGAGAACACTTTAAAGTTGCAAATGAATGATACAATATGATGCAGGAACCGACTAAAATACAACAGATGCAAGGAATAGCATGAGTTGACGAAGTTCTAAAAAAATTCGGTAGATTTGCACTACTTGTTGGGAAGATAGAGTCTATACCCCGTCCTGCCCCATATTCCCCTACCTCTTTAATATAACCTACAATGCCTTGTTAAGACATTTTTACTACTTGACTTGTAACGTATGTAATTGAAATTCATATCACCACTTCAAGGTTTGTTTATTTTTATCTCAACCTCAAATATACAGAGACATCATTTTATTTTTACTAACATTTTTAATATTAACCTGGCTATACCTTTGGATTAATGGTTCAAGAGTCGGAAACACCGTTTGCCACCCCCTTCCACGATTGACGTTCAATGATACTGGCGTAAAATACAAACAAATCACTTTACTAGGTATAGGAGGGAAGAAAAGTAGTTCATCCATTTACGTAAACTAGGAGATTCAGTTTGATAATTTTCATTACGTTTTTGTTTAGTTAAAATACAGTACAGTATTAATAATAAGTGTTTTTACTCACGAACTGAGTTATCCATGCGAACGTATTCTTTATGCAGTGTATATTATACTGTCTACAGCACATTAGCGTACAATATAGATAATGAAGTTAAATTGAAAACTAATCATAATATTGATATTTAAACACATTTTTGAAAATGGTGGCCGTTCATTTAGACCAGGGCCGCGCATGAGAGCGGCTCCATATAGCCGGCCAGAGCTGCTCTCGCTCCGCAAGGCACATCAATTCCAAGCCAGAGCAAAATTCTCTCGCAGTGGCGGACTCGCATTACAGCTACCTTTCCTGCATTAATATAACAAGAGCCACGGTTGTTCTAGTCAATCAGTCTGTCAATACATAATAGTTTATAAGGATATTACATCAATCCATTGTACAGTACAGACTTTATAACACTCTTATTAATTTAATGAAATAAACTTCGCTCTATGCACACACACAAATCATTAGGCTTATTTACATAACCCATACGCACATACTGCAACCTCCTTACCACGGTTCTACGAGACAAACGTATGGCTTCCACCTCCCCTACTTGCTGTGGCCAGAGTTCATGTGCCAATATAATTAAACATCTCTTGATGAATTCACCTTGCTGAATGTTTTCAATTCCTTTCAATTTCGTGGCAAATTTTGTAGCTAATTCTCATAGCCGATTCGCTAAATTATCATCCTGTTAATATATAATATAATATGATGTGATGTGATGTGATGTGATGTGATGTGATGTGATGTGATGCGATGCGATGCGATGCGATGCGATGCGATGCGATATTGTGATATAACATAATACTTGTATAATTAAAAATTATATAATACTAAATGTATAATAACTTATACTGCAATGTAAATATGAAATAAATACTCTGATATAATGTACCTGGGAAATATTTCTTTAAGTTGTATTAAATTATGGCGTTCATTACCAACATTTTTGTCATATTCAGTAGCAAGTTGTAAAGAATAATGCCGTTGGATATTGAACTTCTTAATCAGTTAGGTTATATTCAAACAAAAATACTGCATTACTAATGTAATTTCGGAATATTCTGTGATGCAGTACTTATCATCATCATTATCATGTTCATCAGCCGCTTTAGTGTATGAACGGAAGCTCCGTCTTCAAAGTTCGTCATCATATTTGCTGAGTCACCACTGCCCCGACACTAATCACGTACAGAATGCATACGTCAGAGCGCTCGGAAGAACCGCTCTTTAAAGCACACAGCGCTCATTTCTCAGAATCGCGTAATGTGCTCAGCCCTGATCTACTCTTAGTGATTATATCTGACGATGGTTCTCCAAGAAAGATTAAAACCAAGAAATAATCGGTAGAAATTAAAATATTTCGTTAGGTTGGTAGCTAATATGCGATTTCGTTAGATCGAAAAGTCGATATGGTTGGCAATACTGACAATATTTGAAAGATAACATTACTTTCATGTTCTTGTACAGGGACATCATTTTATTTTTACTAACATTTTTAATATTAATCTGGCTATACCTTTCTATTAACGATTGAAACAGGAAACACCGTTTGCTACCCCTTCCACGACTGGAGTTCGATGATACTGGTGTAAAATACAAATCACTTTACTAGGTATACCTAGGAGGGAAGAAAAGTAGTTCATCCATTTATGTAAACTAGGAAACATCGCAATTTTGAGTTTGATAATTTTCATTAGGTTTTCGTTTAATCAAAATACAGTACTGTATAAACACTTAGTGTTTTTACTCACGAAGTGAGCTATCCATTCGGACGTATTCATTATGCAATGTATATTGTACTGTTACAGCACATTAGCGTACAATATAGAGAATGAAGTTAAATTGAAAAATAATCATAATACTGGATATTTAAACACATTTTTGAAAATGGTGGCCGTTCATTTCGATACTGGCTTCAGTTCTTTTGTGCATATTATCGCACTATAGACTATTGCATCTAATTCCAATTGCCAGTTTCGTCCTTCGTACTAGTAACTCATGTTGAAATAATTCTGTACCTACTCTACGTACTGTGAATTCAATCTTCACTTCTGCCCGACCCGAAAATATAAAATTACTCAGACATGCTATCTACTGTCCGTCTAAGTAGTTATGCCGCAGGATTATAGAAAGGGAGGAAATCACGTGACAGTTAATTACTTAACGAGGCCCTTTTATTTAAGTTAAATTAAACAGCTGTATAATATTACGTAAACGTCCAATTCCTAAGAGAAATTAATGTTTTCAGAAAAGAGCTAAGACAGCCCAGCTTTTACAGAGGGGCGAGCAGAAGCAGGTGGGGGAAATCGGGATGCGACGTAGGCAAACGGACAGTATCTGTGCGAAAATATGATTCAATATTGAAAGCTCTTTCGTCACTGGAAAACGCGAACATATTTCTGGAACGTACTATACTCACTAACTCAATACTGCTTACGCGCCCTCGGCTCTGTGTCGTGAACGGTTCGAAGTTTACTAGTAGAAGGGGTGGGAGTGAAGTACATTCAAAAACTCAGGTACAATAAAAATTGAAGTAAAAATAAAATGATGTCCCTGTATATATTTATAGCATATTCATAGCATACGATAATAAGCCTGGGAGTTGTGTCTCTTATCCTCTCCACGGAGGAGCATTGTCAAGGTGTTCAGGATCGAGGAGAGAGAATTACTCCACATAATTGTGCTTTAGGGAAACCGCGATGTCCCGCCATTGTACGGCCGTGAATATACGCACGTATGTGGCTGCATACATACATATATTACTACCTTGCACCATATATGGGACGTAAACATTGAATTACGCATGCAGCTAGGTCCGTGGTCCAGATACACCTGATGAATGGTACAGCCGTGCACCAAGATTAAACCGAACCTTGCTATGTTCTTGTTGCTAGGGCTTCAATCATCATGGCCGCGAACATGACCTCCCTCTTTATAATGATGCTATTAGAAGCCATTGTTAGTCCTGCGTGCTGATTCGTTCTTGTCTGGACCCAGTGGCGTGTACGGTTCTGCATCACTGTTCATCAATGACTGGGACCGGTATTGCGCATGTTTACATCTCTTTGAGGAGTCCCGGAATCGAACCCTGTGAGCAGGCATGTGGTTGCGGGCTAATTAAGGGGTTGTTACATACAGCTAATTGGCGTGTCTTTCCACATAACGAGGTCAAAGGACACTGGCATTCCTGTATCTATGCATATACCTAGGAGCGAAGAATACTTACAAACAAACTTACGTAATAGATCTTTTTAATTATCAGAATCATCCAATTCCTTATACTTCTGACATTCATTATGAATATCTTTCTCCTCCTTGTACTCTTCTACAATAATATTACCGCCAATACTATCTTTTAGCTTCCTTCTCTTCAACATAATTGAATCGGTCATTTGTAAAACCATATGAGTCCATATTTTTACGAAAATGTATTACCGGTACTATAATAATAATAATAATAATTACTTACTTACTTACTGGCTTTTAAGGAACCCGGAGGTTCATTGCCGCCCACACATAAGCCCGCCATTGGTCCCTATTCTGAGCGACATTAATCCAGTCTTTACCATGACATCCCACCTCCCTCAAATCCATTTTTATATTATCTTCCCATTTACGTCTCGGCCTCCCCAAAGGTCTTTTTCCCTCCGGCCTCCCAACTAACACTCTATATGCATTTCTGGATTCGCCCATATATGCTACATGCCTTGCCCATCTCAAACGTCTGGATTTAATGTTCCGAATTATGTCAGGTGAAGAATACATTGCGTGCAGTTCTGTGTTGTGTAACTTTCTCCATTCTCCTGTAACTTCATCCCCCTTAGGCCCAAATATTTTCCTAAGCACCTTATTCTCAAACACCTTTAACCTATGTTCTAAATGTCAGTTGTGTTAACACTATTATACCGCGGAAATTCATGCAATTGCATGTTTTTATTGTTTTAGCGTAATGAAAAAGTAAAAGTCACTATGTACGTTAACAGAAAACCACAATTCCAAGTCACACAGAGATTGTGTGCACTCGATGTGGGTCTCTGGCGTTTCGTCAGCCCACGCGAGTTGTGTGGATATAAAAGGGAAAAGTTGAGACGGTGTCGGGTGGAGTTGCCGGGTAGCTCAGTTGGCAGAGCGCTGGTACGTTCAACCAGAGGTCCTGGGATTGATACCCTGCCCCGGAAGAATTTTTCCTTTGAAATTATTCAAATCTGATTTACAGGGAGCTTTACCTGAAAGACTAGATTTGCATAAAAGTGGATCTTTGCCGTTCATGGTTTTTACATTTGAATGAAGCTAATTTTGTATTACATAAATGCTTATCTTGAGAGTTTTCCCTTCAAAATGCTTATATATTTTTATTGTGCATATTTAAATGCACATATTGACTTTGTCCTAGTTTAGCTCAATTTATTATTAAATTTAAAAATTTTCTGTGTTAAAAATGACAATAATTTCCAACAAGTATAACAATTATGAGAAATAAAATCAATAACTAGTTAATTACTGTTGAGGACATGAAATTTCTGCGACAGCAATGTGTACTTGTCCCTAGTGTGTAAGTTGTATCGTTTTCCATTTGAAAATGACGCTAGTTCTATTGTACAGTAGTGGCAAAAAGAACTGGACCGACCCTTGTAGCTGTTTTCAGAGCCTTGTTTACTCCAGAGCACGATAGACTTGTAAGTAAGACTTTCGTGTTTCGAATCCTGCCTGAGAAGGAAACTTTTTTTGTTTCTTATTCAAATTTATTCCCAATACTTTTCGATTGCAGCGATATTTTACTACTTAATTAACTTATTATTCCCAGAACATGAATTTTACCAGCAATCGAAAAGTATTGGGAATAAATTTGAATAAGGAACAAAAAAAAAAAAGTTTCCCTCCCAGGCAGGATTCGAACCACGAAAGTCTTAGATACCAGTCTATCGTGCTCTGGAGTGAACAAGGCTCTGAAATCAGCTACAAGGCTCCGGTTTTTTTTACCACTACCGTACATCCTACTAGTCATGTAAGTGTAATATTTGAGGAGCCAGGATGAAAATACGCATCGCCTAGATGTCATTTAGACTTTTACTCTGATTTCATAGAATCAAAAATGAATGTATTTAGAATAAAGTCGCGTGTTGTTGATGTCATGAAACTGTTGCGAAAGGTAAAGCACTCACAGAAAGGACTTTTAGGTAAAACAGTGTCTGCAAAATTTAAGCAAGTGTTAGAGAATAATCCTAGATATAAAGAAATGTTCCAAATTGCTGACATTCTCAGTGAAAAATGTGAATTATTCAAATTTGGAACATTTATGCTAACAAAAGTTTGCATCAATCACATCATGTGATGTCTCGGCATTTGGAGTAATTCAGACAGATAATAGAAGTTTGACAGTAGAGAATCTGAAGAAGTCATTGGTTATTACTGCCATAATAATTGCGTGAAAAGCAAAGAAAGTTTTTAAAAAGTTGCAAAGTTAAAGATGTAGAAATATAGGCCTATGTATTAGGTTGGTGCATAATTCCATAGCGATTTTTCATAAGTATATTAAAGACATCAGATACACATAAGAGAGAAGTTAATCATCAACAATATATTCTCCTTCACTATTTACAACAGCCCGCCAACGCTGGAGTAGTTTTTCGATTCCACGCCTGTAGAAATCGCGTGGTTTAGAGTTAACGAAGTCGTCAAACCATGTTCGAAGCGCATTTTCATCCGGAAAGGAAGTTCCTTGAAAGTTGTTCGATAGATAGCGAAAAAGGTGAAAATCTGAGGGCGCAAGATCACGTAAATAAGGTGGCTGCGGAATGACTTCCCAACCCAACTCCTGGATGTTTTGTGTCAGGTTAGCAGAGTGCGGACTGACGTTATCGTGGAGTATCATCACTTTACGCTGTCTTCTTGGTCGTTTTTCTTGGATTGCATATGTAAGACGTCTCAGTTGGTGGCAATAAATGTCGCAAGATGGTGGAATGGTCACAGTTCATATATTTGTCAGTATTCGGGCACACTGACGTGGATCATTGTAGATTAATGTGTTTAAACGGTCTTCATCAAATCCCGAAGTCTTCCTGAACGTGGAGTGTCACTAAGTTGTGAAAACGGCCCACCTTAAAACGAGAAAACATTTTTCTTGCCGTGCTCTTTCCAATAGCATTGTCCCCATACACGGCGCAAATGTTTCTGGCCGCCTCCGCTGCTTTCGCCCCGCTATTGAACTCAAAAAGAAGAACACGTCGAAAATTTTCCAATTTCTCTACTTGACACTTCATTTTCTAGCGTATCCTGCTCCTCTCACTATCTGCAAAAATGAAAACTTCAATATGTAAACTCTAGCACAGGCCTGCACAAACAGCGCTCAACGAGCGCGCGCGCTCCGTCGGAATGGGAGAGCAGTGTTTATCGCTCTCCGAAACGGAGAGGAAGATACGTCAGAATGACACAGACTTGCTATAGGTAGAGAAGAGGGAAACGACCACTCAGTTATCTAGTGGAGTGCAGTGTGTAGGCCTATTCTCAGTAACAGTTTCACGTTGCTTGCCTACTGCTACAGTACAGTATGGAGGAATCTAAAAGACGGAACATAACATATACCATTTAACGATTTACAGCTCGGACTTATTGATCTTCAATGTGACCTAAGAGCTAAAGATCGTTTGAATAATACTACTAGCTTGGTTGAGTTTTACAAGACTAAACATTAGCAATAATATCCACGACTACTCAGGCTGGCTGTGAATATGATTGCTATGTTTGGCTCAACATTTATATTTGTGAGCAACTGTTTTCTATAATCAACTTTAATAAGGAGAGACATTGAATATCTGTAACTGATATTTCATTATGATCAGTAGGCTACTGTTCCTTTCAGCTGCCAACAGCATAAAACCTCGTTTTGATGTACTGATAAATAAAAATATAACTA
The DNA here is from genome assembly GCF_040183065.1 of Periplaneta americana. Taxonomy (NCBI): domain Eukaryota; kingdom Metazoa; phylum Arthropoda; class Insecta; order Blattodea; family Blattidae; genus Periplaneta; species Periplaneta americana. The sequence continues at coordinate 28,015,995 of NC_091129.1, read as the reverse complement.
AATGATATTGTACATTTAAGTACCTATAGAATTTCTTTTACTTCTGTAAAATAAATACTTCTTTATTAATTAATAATAGTTCAAGATAGTTTTGCAAACACTGAACGGGAATTCATTTCATAAGCACTCGTAATAGTATATCCTTTTGTGTTTATTTTGTACGAGATCCACCCCTTCTTCCAGTCCACCCTTATACAGAGCGCAGCTAATATCTACATTCCGCTCATGAGCTCTGAGCCGACTCGGAGAGCGCAATTCTTGTGCAGGCCTGCTCTAGCACAACAATTGAACCTCAAATAAAAATTACTATTGATAAATAAACTCATAGCAACTGGAGTACCAATACGCGAAACAAAAACGCTATGAACTTATACATCAACACAATAAAATTGATATTGAATGCATTTATAGAAAAATAGATTTAATAAAATGATGATGGCTTGATAACAATTAATACCTTAAGTTATTTCAATTGTATCATATTAAACCAAATAAATCTCTACAGTGTAATTTTATGCATATTTTTCAATTTTTAGCGTATCTTTCAGTAACTTTTACCGCATTGTTTCATGCATAATTGCAGGATTATTATTGCATAAAGTTCTGTGTTATATTTAGGAACTACAGTTAGTGTATTATGGGGCTGACATCACACATGACTTCTTTCTTTGAAGCACAGTAAAGTGCTGGCGAAGAATTTAACATCGTATAGACTACTTTCTAATCTCTATCTTGAGTTAATTAACCTAAAAATCACAGTCGTGTGATAGAGAAATATTTGTATGTCTAGACTGTCCGTTTTTTAATTAATGTATTATGTTTTTTTTATAGAATTTGGAAGTATCTTAAGAACGTTTCCTCTCCGCAAAGAGTAACAGTGCTTGCTTATTGTCGCATGTGTGAATAACCTCATTATTCTCTACCATCTCGGGTATTACATACTTCACCACTAAATTTATGACTCGTTGGCACAAATCTTCATTATTAATACACTCTCTAATTAACCTCATTGCATATGAAAATAATATGATGTATGGTACACGAAAATATCTTCCATAGACCCAGCTTTGCCAGTCCTATATTTCATGACTACAAGTTATCTGCCACTTTGTGTTTGGAATTGCATTTTCGCCATACAGTAAATTCTTCAGAAGCATTATAATGTAAATATTTATGTCAGCATGGTGATTATTTATCCCTATGCTATAAATTAGGTTGAAGTTCCTGTCGCATTAACATTTTGATAGAAAGCACTCTTGAATGCAATGCAAGCACAAAGACAGTCAACCGAGCGAGGTGGCTTATGCGGTTCAAATCCCCTGGCGGACCAATCTGATTGTGGTTTTCCATGGTTCTCCACAGTTACTTACCTAAATACCGTCTATTTTTCCTTTCTCTTCCCTGTAGAAAAGAATTCAGATTTGTTCATTCAGTCGTTTATTTTATTCCATAGATATTATATGAGCAAAGATGCTTTAAGATGTGGCACAAGTAAAAATTTTACAATATTTACAATTACAATTTTTACAAATTTTTACAGTTTTACAATTTAGTAATTTTCTACAATTTTTACAATTTTGTGCAATTTTTTACAATATTTTGGTGAGATGTAGTGAGATGAGGTGAGGTCAGAAGATTCGCCAAAATATTACCCGGCATTTGCCTATTGGTTGGGGAAAACCTCGGAAAAAACCCAACCAGGTAATCAAATCAAAGGGGTTGATGCCGAGGACTCGCCATAGACCATCCGCCTTCAGTCCCACGGCTGTGGAAAACCTCAGAAGAAACCAAAGACCGAAGGGGGATCCAACCCAAAATCGAACACAGCTCCGGATCAGCAGCCCAGCGAGTCTGCCGACTGAGCTACATCCATGGCTCTACTAAAAGTATACAATACATAGCCAATCAGATTATTACATTTACAAACGCAAACGATCATTCATAAGTTGAGCTATGTGTATAATACAAAACAAGTAAGTTAATTAAATTTAAGGCATAAACAGTTCAACCAGTTGTGATATACAGAAATTCATAATACATATCATGCAAACTACTTCAAATTACAAACACAAACAATTTATCAATAGAGCTATACAGATTACTATTCAATTCAAAGCATATACAATTCATCGGCCAAAAGTATACAAATATATACAATACAAAGTAAGCAGAGTAATTTAATTTACAAGCATACTCTCATTAAGCTATACAAATTTGTACAATTAATATCAAGTAGATTAATTCAGTTTATAATCATAAACAATTTATCAGTTGAGCTATACAAACTACTATATAATTTACAGCATATACAATTCATCAATTGAGCTATACAGACTACCATTCAATTTACAGTAGGCCTATATACAATTCATCAGTAGAGCTACACAGACTAGTAATCATTTTAAAAGCATATACAATTCATCAGCCAAATTATACAAACCTATACAATCAAATTAGTTCAATTTACAAACTTATTTTCGTTAAGCTATACAAAATTGTACAATTCATATGAAGTAGATTAATTCAATTTATAAGCTTAAGAGCAATTCATCAGTTGATCTATACAATATACTGTTCAATTTACAGCACATACAATTCATAAGTTATGCTAAACAAAAATATACAATGCATAGTAAACAGATTAAGTCAATATAAAAACATATTTTAGTTGAGCTATATAAAAATTGTACATGTCATTTCAGTAGAATAATTCAATTCACAAGCATAAACAATTCGTCAATCGTGTAGAAGGTAATTCTTTTATGCTCGACCATGCCGAAATGTAGTAATTATACACCTGGTAGCAGACCTTTAATGCATGTCATTAAAGTAAACCTACTCATTAAAGGTCAGGTCTTTCAGCCAATGACGACTCAGGTTACAACTGTTCAGCCAATGACAGGTCAGCTTTCTACCGTTATAAAACCGCAAGTATCGATTATTCTCGGATATGCAATCGAAAGAGAATTAGCGAAAAGTCACGGAGGCTGGAAATCCAATACTGTCGCAGAAGGTTATGATCTGTTACTATAATAATTAGCGTTAATTATAAATAATATTCAACTAAATTCAATTTGTCATCTCGTTTTTCAATGTATAATTTAATTTCCATGTTATTTCTGTAGGTTCTTATGGCCTAGCAAGGTCAATGTAGACATCTGTTCCTCGGAAAAAATCAATACTTTCGCGTCTGCGCACATCTGACAACATACGGAACATTGCTCAATGTCAAATGCAAATAAAATTAATAATATCAAGTTAGAAATATGGTCGAGCATAAGAAGTCGTATGAAACTCGCCTATAATGGTAATTAAGAAGCTCGTATGAAAATTATGAAACTCGCTTGCGCTCGTTTCATAAATATCCATACTCACTTCTTAATTACCTTCATTATAGGCTCGTTGCATAATGTACTATTCTAAACCTTTTCTCGTGGTTCTTCAGATCTTTAAGATAATTAGGCAGTGCATTGAAGACTGTTATACATGAATTTGATATCTTATCATTCATCTTCATCATCCCATTCCATGATGCATGTCTTCGTCCGCTTGTAGGAGGGGCCATCCTCTCCGAAACAGCTCTGGGTTCCAAGCCTTTCGCGATATCTTTGTCAGTATTCATTTCCGAGGGCACTTCGACAACTTACAGGCCTTGTCGGAACGAATCCTGTGCTACTTAGTCAACTTAGAGGTTTAGAATAAAAAAATATATTTAAAAAAAGTTGTGCATTTCTTTTGAAGTGATCTTTGTAGAAGTGACCATGGCTAATGACGCAGAATTTTGGAAAATGGGACTTATCTGAAAAACCATAAGGCATAAATCGAAAATACTTATATCAAATGAAAGGGGAGAAAATTCTCTATTACAATAGTTATATTTTGAAAATTCTAATTTTTTATCATTTTTTGCGTTTTGTGGGTGTACATATACCTTAAGCATTTTACATTATTAATTTTCTGGTTTTTGTCACTTCGGACAATTATAATCTTATACAGGGGTTGGGAATGACAAGGCAAACATTTTCTGCCAGCCAACATGGAGTCAATAACTCGTTATTTTCCCGCTGCACGAAGATAAAATCTTATTTAAACTTAAAATTGTTTAACGACACGTTAAAAGTGTTAGAATTTTTAAAAAAGGTTATTTACCTTAGACCAGCGTTGTCAGACACAGCCTAAACGGAGCGGAGCGCTCCACTATAACTCGATGCGTGCTCCGGTGCTTCCACAGACATAAGGAAGTTCACGCTCCGACTGGACGTCTCTAGCACCACAACCGGTTTCGGAGCTTACAACTCTGACATACTGCCTTAGACAGATGACCCGTTTCGACGCCGGTTCTGCGTCATCTTCAATGTCCTACGAACTACTGATGTTCCTGTTGATCTTGCATTCTGCCATTTGCAATCGTCAGTTTTAGGGGTGGGGGTGTGTTGCTCCTATGGTGGGGGGTGTTTGTTTGTGTGCTATGTATCATGATATTGAATAATGTGTGGGTATTAAATTGTAATTGTGTATTAAGTATATGTTGTGGGTGTGTTATTGTATGTTTGTATATTTCGTATTGTTCTCAGATGTTTAACTGTGGACTTTTTGGTGTGATGTGTAGAATTTCCATATCTGTTTCTATATTATTGTAGACATGATTATTGTTGATACTATGTTCTGCTTAATTTGATGTGAGGTATGGTTTGGATATAGCTTTAATGTATTCTTTATATATATGAGCCGTTCAGAGCAAAAGTGGTGTAAGTCAAAATTGGGTAATGAGGTTTAAGGTAAAAATTCTGTAAAATACAGCGCAAAGTAGCAATTAATACGGTCTTCTTGCTATCCACTGACTACTAATAGTTTAAATAAAATGAATAGAATTTCTGTACATAGTAGACTATTTCCGTAAAGTTGATTGACTGGGGAGATACCTTTTCGCATAAAGCTTTTAAAGTATGCATTTTCAACATTATTTATTGGTATATTGACACATACCATCATTTTAATAATTTAATAATAATAATTTATTTATTTAATTTGACAGGATTAAGGCCATGAGGCCTTCTCTTCCATCCTACCACATAGCACATATAAATACAAAAAAAAAAATACAAACACTGATGAAAATGATACAAATTAAGTTAAAGCCCTATGGAGGGTCAACAGAGTCAAAAGTACATTATGGTGCTCTCATCGAGCTAATACAACAAAAAGAAAGAAAACAGAGATAGCAATGATGATATTGATAACTGACAATAGTAGTAGTAGTAATAGTAGTAGTAGTAGTAGTGGTAGTGGTAGTGATAGTAGTAGTAAATACATTACATATTAATTTTCAATTTTACAACAGCATAGTTACAATATTTACTATATGTCATGGGTTAAGCCGAAGTTGTGCAACCTGACAGGTGTTCAACAAGCAATTCCATGAACTAGAATGCGATTTTTTAATTTAAATTTGAATTTTGATATTGTCCGACAGTCTCTGACATGGTCATGGAGAGAATTCCAGAGGCGTGGAATAGATATGCTGAAAGATGATGAGTAGAAGGATGTTCTGTGCAGAGGAATAGAGAGAAGGTACATGTTCAGGGTTCGAGGTAGTGAATGGTAAACAAAACGAGATGCTAGGTAAGAGGGTGTGGAGGTGTGGATGATTTTAAATAGTAATAAGAGAGAGTTGAAGAATCTTCTTTCTTTAAGTGGACTCCAAGACAACAATTCTAGTGACGGTGTTACATGATCGAATTTTCTAATGTTACAAACGAAACGAACGCAGATATTGTGAACACGCTGTAGTCTATGGGCAAGATCAGTATTTAGATTCGTGAATAAAGAATCGCAATAATCGAAGTGGGGCATCACTAAAGTATGGATCAGGTTCTTTTTAAGGCTGAGAGGTAAAACATTGGTTAAGTGTTTGAGGGAATGAATTATGGAAAAAGTTTTCTTACATATGTAGGTCACTTGACTTAGAAAATTTAAATTTGAATCTAAATATACCCCTAAATTTTTTACTGTCTTACTATATGTAATTGTAGTATTATTTATTTTTGTATTTGATACAGTAGCTAGATCTATTTTATTTAATGCTCGTTGGTGGCCCATTATTATAGCTTGTGATTTGTCTGGGTTTACATAAATCATGAAAAAAAGAACTTTTTGTGTGGTACATATTGAATTGTAACTTACATGCGATTCTTGTCCTTCTTCCTCAGTTGAAACTGTCATCCAGTCCTTCACGTTCTTTCGTATTACAATGATGTGTTACGAATTTACGTTTTGTACCTTTAATTTGTGTACTATAGAAATTTCATATATTTACCCCAATTACTGCGAAATTTTGTATACTTAATTCCTACATCACCTTGTTTATTGTTCATATATTTGATGATTCAGCCATTATAAATATTATACGTTACATAAGATAGGTAATGTAGATAACTCTGGAGGTCTGTCCAATACACAACATAAATGTGTTCTGTTGCCTGAGTCGCATGCCTGTGCGCAACCACTCCCCCAGTCCATACTATTTACCTTCGACAAACATCGCAATACAGTTAACTTGATATCGTCCTGCAGTCCTACATATCTCAGCTTAAAGCTCGATTCACATTATACGTCACATCATCGTCACGTCACGGATCAGCAGCTGAAGTACAACGCATTTTATGTGATAGCGTTCACATATACAGGCAACGTCAAGGACCGTCTGGGATTCCCGAGGAGAATGTTTTGACGTGACGTGGACGGTTTGTTCTGCTATACTAGCAGCAACGTTAAACATTAACATGTCGTAGCTTCTACGAGAAACAATCAATTGCACTGTAATTTTTAGGATTTATAATATAAACAATTCCCTAAATTGTCGCTTCCCCCATGTCCAGTTCTTAAGAGATGGGGGTCATGCAATTATTACGCACATCACCTCAAATCTGTGACGAAAGTGGTCAGTCTTTCGATCCCGATGACGCGGCTGCGATTCAAATACTTCAGGAACTGCTAAATGATAGAACAATCGAGAAAGAAGTCATGGATATTAAATCAAATTTTTTATATTTACCGGATGCCATTATTCGATTAGAAAAGTCAGGAGTAAAACTAGTTGAGCAAATAAATATTATGAGGAATATTGTAAATAAACTGAGTGCAGTAGAAGGTGAAGTAGGAAAACGTGTTGGTGAAAAAATGAACAGAGTTTTGATTAAAAATGATGGGTACGGTATTCTTAGTCGGATTTCAGATGTACTTACAAGGACGTGTCCCAATGGCGTCATTCAACATGTGAATTTAATTGACGTATCATGTTTCAAGTACTCTCCAATTGTCTCTGCAGATGTAGAGCGGAGTTTTTCCATGTTACAAAATTTCCTTAGTTGCAACAGAGCAAAGTTGTCTTTTGAAAATCTGAAAATGATATTTACAATTTATTATAACAAGGCACAGCAGGAATAATTGTTTCATCAACAAACAGAGCATTAATTGAAAATGCCATTTGTTTGGTTCTACATTTTGTTCAACATTTAATTATACTGTATTAGGCTATATTATAAATATTGTAGTATATTGCATATATTGTAAATACTGTAGTATATGTTGTATACATATTAACATATTTCATGTTATTGTAAATAAAGGTTTTAATTTAACACGCTCCTGACAGAAAAACATACGTATTCAGAGGCGAGTTCCATACAGAAGACAACTGTCTATCAGCCATCAATATTTCCACTGACACGTGAGGACGCAGAGATTGATATTTAATTGTGTATATTTGTAATATTGCTTATTGGTGTCTTGTGCGTTGCCAAGAAAAATATATGTATTTCAAAATGAAATGTAGATTATGTATGTTAGCCACTATATGTCATTAGACTATAACGTTGGTTTATTCTGAAATACGTTTACAGAACATTGCGTGTAAGTTTGTATGAAGTGGCCTGTACTCGTCCATGCTCTGTGACGCAGCTCGCTTGACAGTCGCTGAGCTACGAATATCTACTATACTACGTTTCACCATTCTTTATAATACTCCAAATCCCTTTCCCTGGTCATAACACATACAGTAGGCCTAAGATGTGTGACTGGCTGGAATGGGCAGCTGCGCTGTTATCTGTAGTAGAACAAACCGTCCACGTACAGACCCCGTCACGTGAAAAGATTCTCCTCGAGAATCCCTGACAGTCCGTGCCGTTGACTGTCTGTGACGTTACCTGTATACGTGAACGCTAGCAAACAAAATGCATGTTGTAATATTCTGATGTAACGTTACCGGTCCGTTGACGTTATGTGAATCGACCTTGTACTTCGATGGAATTTAAGCCACGAACCAATCGACAATCGATGGAAAAAAAAAAATAATTCCAATGAAACTTCCACACTGCCTTTGTAGTGAAAAGTCGTTTTGTGTCTTAAATTACTAATGTTTGTAGCTTACGCGAACATATCAGCAGAATGAATATAGAATCTTATTCATTTTGAAGATACACACAACTCATGAGTGAGTCCTGGAAAGAATCATCATAAACCATGAAAACTGTTTTGATGAATAGCATATGCACTCCCATTTCTTCTTCAATTCATGGCGTTGTGTAAGGAGTAACCACTCTTCGTGTGCTACATCGTAAAAACAGGATGGCACATCCCTCTTTACGACGTGCGCTTAACGACGGGCACGTGTGCCTAAGAGTTGTTATCCTTCCTGAAACAGTGTTCAATAATTCATCAGCACTAGAACCACTTCCAGCCATCCGCAGTGATCAACGCAGTGCCGCTGCTGTTTGGTTTCCGAGACCTTCAGAGTGCTCTTTTGTTGTCGCCATTTTCACATACATCGCTCTATTGTTCCCTTCTTTGCTGTGTAATCACTGCAGGAACAACCTTGCTTGTTATTGTTTCAGCCCATTTCTAAGGAAGGATGTTTAATCTTCTCACCTTGTTATAAAAACCTTGACTACATTTATTGGTCACTAAGGGCCATATTCTTAGACATTCTTAGCGCGGGCTTCCGGTGGATGATCAGCGAACTAACGTTTTTCGTATTCATAAACCAGTGTTAGCGATATGATATGATATGATATGATATGATATGATATGATATATGATATGATATGATATGATATGATATGATATGATATGATATGATATGATATGATATGATAGGCCTATATGGTATGTAATAATTGTAATTTCTGTTTTCATTGGAAATGTATAGATATAGATCCTGATAATTTTGTTGACAAAGGTAGTTGGGAATGTAGTGATTGTATATATGATAGAAAGATGCGCGATCAACTGGAGAGAATCAGAGCCCTAGAATTGGAATTAGATGAGGCAAAGTGTGAAATTAATAAATTGAGAGCTTTGAAGGATAGCATTAGTGTTTCGAATAAAGAGAGATCTCACACTTGGATGAAACCGAAGAATTCCAAATCTAGGAGTAGACGTTTCTCTGCGGATGATGCTGCATCAATCAAACTGACCAACAAATTCAGTGCTCTTCAAGCAATGAATGTTGATCAGGAGAACTCAGACCCAGTATCGACACTAGTAAAGGTAAGTCAGAAAACAGATAAGGTTAATGATTGTAGGAGTAAAGTATTGATTTTAGGAAGCAGCCATGCAAGAGGTATTTCCTCACTTTTGAAGTCGAAACTGGGCGATGAGTTTGAAGTATCTAGTGTATGTAAGCCTAATGCTCCTCTCAAGAATGTTGTTGAGGATATGATGAAATTGAGTTCAGAATTTTCTAAGAGGGATCATGTAGTTATAGTGGGTGGGCCAGGTAATAGTATTGATAACGATTGTAACTATTCTATTGAGAAAGATGTCAACAACATAATTGAGATGAGCAGCCATACCAATGTGGGATTTCTCAGTCTTTTCAGCAGGTACGACAAGCCGTATCTTCACAGGAGGGTGCGGAGCGTGAATATGCGGCTTGAGCGGGCTCTGATGAGACCTGGGGCATCACACATTGGTTTGATTGATGTAAGCCCTATAAGAAGGTATGAATATACGTCACATGGCCTGCATCTGAATGGTAGAGGCAAGGAGCACCTTTCGGTTCTTATTGCTAATAGCATCAGAGGCAGCCATGTTAATAAGCAGAGTTGTAATATTCCTGTGTTAGTTAATGCTAGGGCTTCTCCTTTTTTAGGTTAAACCTCCCACCGGTAAGGTGTTTGAAACAAGTTCAACTAAATTGTAAATGCTCTGATGTTTCTAGTAATGAACACAGTAACTTCACTATTTTCCATCAAAATATTAGGGGATTAAAACAAAAAACTGATGAATTGATCACTTCTTTAGCAACTCAAAAGCATAAACCTCAGATATTATGTATAACTGAACATCACATGAAGCAACAGGAAATACTACAACTGTCTTTACATGGATATGTATTAGGTTCCCATTTCTGTAGACATGTCTTCCAAAAAGGGGGTGCCTGTATTTTTATCAGAGAGGATCTATTATTTAGTAAAATTGATATATCTGATTTTTTCCTTGAACAAGATATTGAAATCTGTGGAATACAAATTGGTTATGAGATATCAAATTTAATTATCTTATGTGTTTATAGGGCGCCAATGGGAGATTATAAGAAATTTACAACTAACTTAGATTCATTATTGAAAAGACTTTATAAACCACATACCGAATTTGTAATCTGTGGTGACATAAACATAGATTATCTATCAGAAAGCTCACGTAAAAGAAAATTAAACTCACTTCTTGAAACTTATAATCTTAGTCACACAGTAAGTTTTCCAACCAGAACACAAGCTGGAAGTAGTACTGCCATTGATAATATATTTATAGATAAAAGTAGATTGAATTCCTATTCAACAGTACCATTAGTCAATGGCCTGTCTGATCACGATGCACAAATTCTAAGTGTTTTCAATATGAGTGAAAAATTCCAAAGTGTTAATCTAAAAATAAAAAAAAGGATTATAAATGCTGAATCTCTTCATCATTTAAATACATGTCTACAAAATGAATCTTGGGAAAATGTATATAGTACCGATACCATTGATATTAATACTAAATTTAATGCATTTTTCACTACATTTACGAATTATTTCAATGAATGTTTTCCAGTCAAGGTGGTGAAAAAATGTAAAAGTAAAAACACGTGGATAACTCAGGGAATTAAAATATCATGTGCTAGAAAAAGGAATCTATATTTAATGAGTAGGAATAGTGATGATCCTCATGTTCTTAATTACTACAAGAATTACTGTAAAACTTTGACAAAAGTTATAAAAGATGCAAAGAAAATGTATCTGAATGAAAAAATACAAAATTCAGATAATAAGATTAAAACTATTTGGGATATTATTAAAAATGAAACTAATCGATATTCAAAGAGTGAAAATATTACTTGCATTAAAATCAATGATAGTAAAATAGATAACCCAAAATCAATTGCAAATCATTTTAACGACTTCTATATAAATATTATTCAGAACTTAAACATTCAAGATTGTGCAGAAGATGCTGCACTTGGTTACCTAACTGATGCATTTAACACTGAGTTTTTAGGTCTCAAATTTATTCCCACTACCGCAGCAGAAATCATGCATGTGATAAAACAACTAAAAACAAAATATTCCTCTGGATATGATGAAATTCCAAGTAAAGTTCTGAAAGCTTGTTCTGAAATATTATCCCCTCCGTTAAGCTATCTATGCAATTTGTCAATGCAATGTGGTATTTTTCCAGAAAGACTCAAATATTCAATAGTAAAACCAATATACAAAAAGGGAGATAAATGTACTATTGCTAATTACAGACCCATATCATTATTAACAACATTTTCAAAAGTGTTTGAGAAAGTTATGTATAATAGATTATATCATTACCTGGAGTCCAACAATATATTAGTTTTAGAACAGTTTGGATTTAGAAAACAAAAATCGACAGAGAATGCTGCTTTTAGTTTGGTGGATGAAATACTAAATTCATTAAATTCGAAACTACATGTAGGTGGGATTTTTTGTGACTTGGCTAAAGCATTTGATTGTGTGGACCATAGTATATTAGTAAAAAAATTGAAGTTTTATGGCATTAAAGATGAGATGTTGGGTTGGTTTACATCGTACTTATCAAATAGAAAACAAAAAGTAGAAATAAATGTACCAAATAGTCATAAAGTTACTTATTCAGAATTTAAAAATATTAAACATGGTGTTCCGCAGGGGTCAATTTTAGGTCCATTGTTGTTTCTAGTTTATATTAATGATTTAGCCTTGACCATAAACAATTCATCCCATGTAATTTTATTTGCAGATGATACAAGTGTAATTATTTCAAGCAAACAATACGATCATTTTATAAACACTTCTAATACAGTGCTGAATCTAATGAATGAATGGTTCCATGCAAATAAACTAGCACTTAATGTTGATAAAACCAGTGCAGTCAAATTTAGTACACACAATAGTGCTCAGGTTTCCTACAGTATTCGATTAAATGGAACTCATCTCAAAGAATCTATAAGCACAAAGTTTCTTGGTTTAGAATTGGATAATCACTTGAACTGGAAAACGCATATAGAATGTATTACTCGTAAATTGAGCTCTGCCTGTTATGCATTAAGATCCTTATCTACTATTGGTGATATAAACTTACTCAAAATGTCATACTTTGCATATTTTCACTCTGTAATGAAATATGGCTTAATATTCTGGGGTAACTCGTCTGAAGCTAAACACGTTTTTGTTTTACAAAAGAAAGCTATAAGAATAATGGCCGGTGTGCATAAAAGGACCTCATGTAAAAATATTTTCCGAAACTTAGAAATCTTGACTTTACCTTGTGAATACATTCTTTCCCTAATGATGCTGTATATTAAGAACCAAGATAAATTCAGTACTAATCAAGACATTCATCATTTTAATACAAGACATAAGTCAGATCTTCATCTACCCTCTGTTAGTCTAAGCAGTTTTAAAAAAGGAGTTCGCTATTCATGTATAACAGTCTTCAATGCACTGCCTAATTATCTTAAAGATTTGAAGAACAACGAGAAAAGGTTCAGAAAAGAATTAACCAAATTTCTACATACTCATACCTTCTACACAATTGATGAATTGTTTATGCTTGTGAATTGAATTATTCTACTTAAATGACATGTACAATTTTATATAGCTCAACTAAAATATGTTTTTATATTGACTTAATCTGTTTACTATGTATTGTATTTTTTGTTTAGCATAACTGATGAGTTGTATGTACTGTAAATTGAATAGTATACTGTATAAATCAACTGATGAATTGTTTAAGCTTATAAATTGAATTAATCTACTTCATATGAATTGTATAGCTTAACGAAAATAAGTTTGTAAATTGAACTAATTTGATTGTATATGTTTGTATAGTTTGGCTGATGAATTGTATATGTTCTTAAATGATTACTAGTCAGTGTAGCTCTACTGATGAATTGTATACAGACCTACTGTAAATTGAATGGTAATATGTATAGCTCAACTGATGAATTGTTTATGATTATAAATTGAATTAATCTACTTGATATTAATTGCACAAATTTGTATAGCTTAATGAAAGTATGCTACTTTGTATTGTATATATTTGTATAGATTTGGCCGATGAATTGTATATGCTTTAAATTGAATAGTAATCTATATAGCTCTACTGATAAATTGTTTGTTTGTAATTTGAAGTAGTTTGCATGATATGTATTATCAATTTCTGTATATCACAACTGGTTGAATTGTTTATGCCTTAAATTTAATTAAATTGTTTTGTATTATAATATAGCTCAACTTATGAATGATCGTTTGCGTTTGTAAATTTAATAATCTGATTGGCTATGTATTGTATACTTTTAGTAGAGCCATCGATGTTGGTCAGTCGACAGACTCGCTGGGCTGCTGATCCGGAGCTGCGTTCGGGCTTGGGTTGGACCCCCCTTTGGACTTTGGTTTCTTCGGAGGTTTTCCCCAGCCGTGGGACTGAAGCCGGATGGTCTATGGCGAGTCCTTGACATCAACCCCTTTGATTTGATTACCCCCTTTGATTTGATTACCTGGTTGGGTTTTTCCGAGGTTTCCCCCACCGAAAAGGCAAATGCCGGGTAATATTTTGGCGAATCCTCGGACCTCATCTCATCTCACTACATCTCGCCAAAATGTAAAAAAATGTAAAAAAATGTAAAAAATGTAAAAAAATGTAAAAAAATTGTACAAAATTGTAAAAATTGTAGAAAATTACTAAATTGTAAAACTATAAAAATTTGTAAAAATTGTAATTGTAATATTGTAAAATGTTGACATGTTCCACATCTTAAAGCTTCATTGCTCATGTAAGATCTATGGAATAAAATAAATGAATGAATGAATGAATATGATATGAATCCTGTACAAGTAATCTGTCGATAGCCGGGGCTAGTTTAGTGCGCTCGTAGCGCGGGCTAGCGAAATGTCTATGCATAGCACCCTAAAAGCTTGATAGATTAAGGCAGTGATGTCAAAGGGAGCGCATTTAACTGACCTTGACGTCGTGCGCGGGCATTAAGCGCTAGGTATGCTAGGAGGAATAAGCAGCCTGTTGGATTAAGAAAACAGTGGTGCACAAACTTCAAACGGAACGCGAAAATTTATGTCTTTATTTTTATATGGCTTCTCTCTGTTTGTTATTCTCTATATTGTCTGTAAAATTCCGACTTAAACTAAATCCAGAAAAATCACAGTCAATCATTGTGGGCCATTCACGTTTGTTAAGCACTATTACCATACCAAATTTGTCCCCGATTAAAATATACGGCACCGAAATTCCGTTCAGTGAATCAGTAAAGAATCTAGGTATTTATATGGATAAAAGCTTAAATTGGAACATTCAAGTTGCAGAAACCTGCAAAAAAGTATTCTCATTAATCCACTCGTTTAGGCGATTGAAGAATTTTCTACCCTTTACCATGAAAAAAAATTTAGTGCAAACACTCGTGATGCCCCACTTCGATTACTGTGATATTCTGCTTACTGACCTAAGCGTTACTTCGGCGCAGAGACTACAACGTGTTCATAATATGTGCGTCCGTTTCGTCTGCAATATTCGCCGGGCTGATCACGTAACACCATCCCTCGAACTGCTGTCCTGGCTCCGTCTAGAAGATCGTAGGAATATCCACTGTCTTTCCCTTGTCTTTCACATATTGCATTTCTCCACTCCTGTCTATCTTGCGTCTCGTTTTCAAAATTTATCCACCCATCATAACCTAGACACACGATCACAACGCTCCTCAATATTATCCATTCCCTCCCACCGAACATCCTCATATTCATCTTCTTTCACTGTGGCTGTTCCTCGGCTTTGGAATTCCCTACCGAGTAATGTCAGGGACTGTCAGACATCAAACCAATTTAAGAATA
Source organism: Periplaneta americana (assembly GCF_040183065.1). Lineage (NCBI taxonomy): Eukaryota > Metazoa > Arthropoda > Insecta > Blattodea > Blattidae > Periplaneta > Periplaneta americana. The sequence continues at coordinate 28,000,609 of NC_091129.1, read as the reverse complement.
GACTAACGAAATATTTTTCTAACAATTCTTGTTAACAGTAATAGCTGTTTCAGGTTTCTCAATGTTTAATGGTTATATATATCACAGATAAATATCTAAATTATCTCATTATTATTATTATTATCATTATCATTATTATTATTATTACTATTATAACTATTTCTTACCAATGTTTATTATTGTTACACTAACATTACTTCTCCATCTTTTATTATTCACTTTCATACAGTTTTATGGTCTAGATATTAATGTAATAGCTATGTAAGCAATTGTATTCAATTATAATTAGAGTCTGGCTGAGAGGAAGAGAAGGCCTACTGGCCTTAGCTCTGCCAGATTATAAAATATATTATTATTATTAAAACAAAAGTACTAACACCTATTTCTTAGCCTAATATTGCAGTTGTGTTTTAAGCGTTAATAACATAGTAAAGAGTAAAGAAGGAATATTCACACAAATTCCATAACAACTACAACTATACTGTACTAAGTGAATTAAACACACCATTCACAAAGACAGTGTTATCCCAAAGAAAGACACTGAATATGACATGATGAGCTGAAACTGAAGAGTCCACTGCAAGAATGATGGATGTCACTTTCTTGTCGGAAATGAACCAAGACTGTCAATACATAGCTTAAGACATATAGAATGTACGTAGAGAGTTATATGGCATTAACACTGATAGTCATTGTCCAGTAACGATCGGAAAATCACAGTTAAGCTTTGAGCGCTAAGAATTTCAAACTTTCAATTGCTTCTCCTGCAAAATGTATTCCAAATGATATCCATCATTCTTGCAGTTGACTCTTCAATTGATATTGATGGAATCTTTAGCCTTATAAAAGTAATCAAAACAGTATTATAATACAAAGCAAAGTTGCCCAGGTATATGTTTTAACTGTAACTAATATTCCATAATAAAACTCTTATCCCATTATGCTTTTACGTGATATTGGTGCGTAACTTTCTGTTATCAGAAAATTAAATTATCTCGAAATCTGCTGAAAGTATAGAGCTGACGTTTTACCAACACATAGGCACATATCTTTTGTTTGTGATGTAACAGTATTTGCATTGTTAATTCATTTCCTTACCAACTTTTTCCATGCGAATATTTTCAAACATTTTAATACACTCTCTTCAGTAATACGTATTTACGTTATATTAGATTTACGAAAACATTTTTTTAGTACTTGTAAGGCTACTAAACAAACATATTTGAAAATTTCACTGTTCTGTAAAAAAGTTGAGAAAATATTCCTTTTGAATAAAAAAGGAAACTTGTGAAAAATGAGCATTAAAATTAAATCTTACATACTTATAATGCACTTATACTTCTCAGACAAATCTTAAATTAACATGGATACAGTTTTAATAAGTTCTCTTCCCTTTATCCATTGAATCAGTGCTGGCCATCCCTGTATATAGCTCGACCAAGCGGCATATACTGTACTACCTCTTTCGTCTGTCTCTTTCCTTTCCGCTGTAAAGCGCTCAGGCTCTCCTGGGCTCTAAAGCGCGCGCTTGCTCCTATGGGTATCGATTGACATCACTGAAATAAGATGTTAGGTACAGATTACAACAGTGAATTTTTTGGAAATATTCAATATTTCTTTCCTCCATTACTGTATCTTGTACAATAATGAAAACTGGTATGTGTAAAGACTGTGCTTCTGCTATAGGACGAAAAAATTATTTTTACGATTTAAAAAAAGTTATATATATATATATATATATATATATATTTTTTTTTTTTCAAAATTCAGAATGGTGACAGTTCACTGTGCAGTGATGAAGTATTTCCCTCATAACTCATAAACTTGTTAACTTTTTCATGTTCTCTCTCTTGTATTTTATTGCTAAAACTCATGTTTACAATATCATGCTCTTTCAACTACATTACTTAATAAATATTTCTTTTTATTTTATATTAGAAAAAAAATACTGATATTTGACCATTTTTTTAAAAGAATTTATTTTTTATCAGACAATCTATCAAAGATAGAGAAGTAATCTTGCATCATATTGTAGATAACATATGCATAAATACACACAAAAATTTCATCATATAATGTTGGATAATTTTTGAGTTATGTGGGAAACGCTACATCACAGCAAAGTGAACTGAAGTATAAAAAATAAATAAATAAATAAATAATTTTTTAAACCGTAAAAATAGTTTGAACATAACAGTGATACCAAAAAGTGCCACTTATGAAGCAACTAGGTCAGGAGATAATGGGGTAGGGTGGCCAGTTCCTTTCCCCCTCCACTCCAGTGATTTGCGTTCTGATTCACAGTGTGTTTGTAAAGGTTAGATAAAAATGTGTCCAATGTATTTTTAACCTGATGTTCGATGTGAAGTCAATAATTTTGTAGGCCTAAAAC